>NC_091928.1:26234887-26534887 GCF_041260155.1 Ptychodera flava | reverse complement strand
GCTCATTGAGTTGGCACTACATCGTAAGATTTCGACAAAGGTTGGACTTTAATTTTTTCAATAACGAAGATATCTATGAACCCAGTCCGTGGTTCATCCCATTGCTCCGAAAATAAACATAACTCGTGATGAGTTGTCCGGGGTCACCGTCAAAGCAACCGGCAACCGAGTTGCCGACTGCAATCGCTTACAGATATCATGGTACGCAAAATTCATGGAAATCTCGATCCTTCCGTGATGTAGTGAACTTACTTTATTTTTTTATTTTAGCGATCGGTCATGACGTCGCGTCGTTCACGTATTTCCTACCATTTTCCTGACCGTGTTTCTCAGTCAATGTTCAGATCGGTAATTCGTGATTTCAACATACGAAATTGCCAGCTTCGGATTATTTTTAATGTTTATGTTTATTACGTTCTTTATGATTATTTCCACTACGTACGGCGCCAATTCCGTATGTAGATATGGCGGTCAGTAGCCAAATCATTCTCGAACGATGACATGATCCCGAAACTTCAGTAAATCAACTCAGCAAAAACTTCAGTAGATCAACCCAGCAAGCTCCTGTTTGATGAAATTGATATTTTTTCCTTCTATCTTTTTTCTTTTGCGTATTGCGAAGGCTGTATCTATAGTCCGAGCGTGATTTGAGACCAAACAGATTACGGAGATAATGCAAACGATAGCAACCGTTACCAACAGACTCATTATGCAGAGCCAAGCCCCAAAACGCCCACCCAAACTTGGCATTGGCATTAATCCGGATCCCGGTCCATTTCGCGCCGGGCTTTAAACGTTCAAGGCAACAGAATCGATCGACAACGTCCTGGCTACGCTCTGTGGTTCATATTTTTAAAATTAAAACGACCTAACGACCTGAGTATGTGTACTTCTCTGTAAGCGAAAAGTCATTGCAACAAGACCTCATTCCCAGATTGACATCCAACTTTAAGAATACTATCTATTTGGAACAGACGAATGAAAACGACGATATATATGAAAGTGTCACACTTGAGGACGACGTTGAAATTGAATGAGTTCAAGTTAAAAATTGTCGAGCTACTGGGTTGATAGCTCTACTGGCGGACAAAATTGTCCCCGAAGCAGTCTTTCGCCCACTTAAATGATGTATTCATTGCTTCGCTAAAGCTTGTGTGTACAATGCGTGATGGCGAGTATATGAGTGCGAGTGCTTCATGAACTGTAGAGCAAGTGGAGGGGACGAGTCAGAAAAAAATGTAAGAACTTCAGTCGGTTATTGAACCACCGGCCGAACAGTTTTGACTGTGATGTTTTCACTAGGTGACTGAGTTCGAATCCCATCGAAAGTCGATTATTGAATTCCAAAGTTACTTACCGATCTCCTGCGGCTTTTCACTTGAAGCTGTGAGAGACTGCACCGATGGGTAATTTTGCAGTGAACTTCTGAATTGAATGTACCACTTGTTGTCAAGATAAAGGAAGCACTATAGGACCTTACATAATACTCAATTGTACTCCACAGAATGTGAACCATAATTCCATCGTCTCCTCCCCAAAGAATATTGATATACACAGTATCCGGCTTGTTACCTCATCCCCTATAAACTGCATTGTTCTTGTTGAAAAGTGACGTCTTCCGGACTACAATTAAAATATAAACAATAAAAAGGCATTTTGCACATTTGAACGATAAGTTGACAAGCTAAATAGTGGGTATCTCTGCATTCTTGGGGGAGTAGAATAAGAAGTTGCAATTGATTTATAAAATAAACATAATGAAAAAAGTCATCGAAACTTAGCATTACCTTGGCTTTAAAGAACAGATTTGTCTCAGAAAATGGATGCGAAATCTATCCCTTGTCAATAAGTTGTGAATAAATTACCTATCGGTCTTACTTTCACCATTGTTACATGTAATCTGGCATAACAAAGACACCATAACTGATTTGAAATGTGCTGTGACGTGTAAATTGTTTTTCTATGCAGATTATTCAGCTTTGTTAATTTCAGGCAAGAATCCAAGAATACATAAATGGAACTGTTGTTAAGACTGTATATTTAATAAAGAGATATAGAAATAGATCTGAGCATTAACTTACTTTCGTAGTGTATCCGACTTTTTTGACAAGCAACCGACTGCCACTGCTGACGAACATAAAAGGAAAACCGAGCTTAGATGGTGTATCACGTGATCTATGAAGACTTTAGATTTTAGATTTCTATAACTTTATTATAGTTGTTGTGTAACTTCCTGGGGTTTGTTCTTTCTATAGCATTGTATGGTGTTACTTGAAAAATGCATATTGTTTGTCCATTTTCAAAACTATTTGTCTTGCTTTGTGTACTCTAATTAAAGACTGATTAATATTCATGTGTCATGCAATGTTAATAAAAATATTTTGGTCTTCCATTCAGCCCATGTAACTTCAGCGATCAATGCCTGTTTGTATATCATAGGTACACAAATACTCTTCGTTTGGTAAATTTGTATAGTGACAAATTCTATTATTCAATTAATCTTGCATTTTTCAACTATTTCTGCGTGGGCAACTTAAGTTTTACTTTGATTATTCCATATTACCCTGACTGTGTTTTGGCATTGGCAAGGAAACACATATGAAAATGTACGGCATGAGGTAGTTATGGGTCTATAGCTGTGGTGTTCTCAGACGGGATTCCTGTCTTTCACGGGCTGATTTTAACTTTTACGACTTTTTACGCCTCCAACACAGTAAATGGAAATATCTTTAATCGGATCTGCGGATCGAGTAAAAATAAGGGAAAGCATTTGAATTTCTGCTGAATATCGAAAATTTTGAACATCTTAATATTATAACCAATGAAATGGCATACTAAGAGCTTATAGGTTAAATTTTTGTCCCATAAAAAACGGCGTAAACTTTCGTGTATCGTTAGAAAGAAACGAAACGAGAGTTGCCTTCAGTAATTACAGGGGTGGGCCTGGGGAATTCCACGAACACCTGTCCCGTGAAAGGTGGCCATCCCCTATCCTTCTGTCTAAAATATGACCCTCATCCTTATCCGACATTCTAAAATTTGACCTGCCCTCCAACCACTGCAATATTCTCCCAAGGAATAACTGAACCAGTATCAGCTAATTTACATAACACTTGGTTTGATGTAAGTTAGGGGAAAATTAGGTAGGGAAGGGCTGGTGTTTTGGAGGGACAGTCACAATTTATCACGCAAGCATATTTGAAGAGATATAGTATTTCATACATTTGAGGGAGGGTCACAATATTTTGTGCAACTATAAGAAGGCAAGATGTGGATGATATAGTGCTTCATCAAAAAATATCATATCATAATACATGGAGTCTATCGGGCAAATTATTGACAATTTTCCCCCACAAAACATGCTATATCTGTATACGAGTAATAGTGTCACACCTTAAATTTATGATATTTTGCCCTTTTACCCACAACGATCATTTATAACTTGATCAAGTTGAATGGAAACAAAGGATGTTACATGAAATGAATGTATCTCACGTGAAATGAACGTATGTAGAGACTTCGTGTGAAAATAACAATAATGAAAAAAAATCATCGAAAGTTAGCATTACTTGGGATTAAAAGAACAGATTTTTGTCAGAAAATGGATGCGAAATCTATCCCTTGTCAAGAAGTTGTTAATAAATTACCTATCGGTCTTACTTTCACCACTGTTACATGAAATCTAGCATAACAAAGACACCATGTTCATGATATAAAATATGCTATGACGTGTAAATTGTTTTTATATGCAGATGATTCAGCTTTGCTAATTTCTGGCAAGAATCCAAGAATATATAAAGGGAACTGTTGTTAAGACTGTATATTTAATAAAGCAGTCTTAATAGATCTGAGCATTAACTTACTTTCGTAGTGTATCCGACTTTTTTTGACGAAATGCCAATGGCAACCGAATGCCATTGCTGACGAACATGAAAGGCAAACAGAGCTTAGAAAGTGTATCACGTGATCTATGAAGACTTTAGATTTTTGATTTCTATAACTTTATTTTAGTTATTGTGTAACTTCCTGGCTTTGTTCTTTCTATAGCATTGTATGGTGTTATTTGAAAAATGCATATTGTTTGTCCATTTTCAAAACTATTTGTCTTGCTTTGTGTACTCTAATTAAAGACTGATTAATATTCATGTGTCATGCAATGTTAATAAAAACATTTTGGTCTTCCATTCAGCCCATGTAACTTCAGCGATCAATGCCTGTTGTATATCATTGGTACACAAATCCTTTTCGTTTGGTAAATTTGTATGGTGACAAATTCTATTATTCAATTAATCTTGCATTTTTCAACTATTTCCGCGTGGGCAACTTAAGTTTTACTTTGATTATTCAATATTACCCTGACTGTGTTTTGGCATTGGCAAGGAAACACATATGAAAATGTACGGCATGAGGTAGTTTTGGGTCTATAGCTGTGGTGTTTTCAGACGGGATTCCTGTCTTTCACGGGCTGATTTTAACTTTTACGACTTTTTACGCCTCCAACACAGTAAAGGGAAGTATCTGTAATCGGATCTGCGGATCGAGTAAAAATAAGGGAAAGCATTTGAATTTCTGCTGAATATCGAAAATTTTGAACATCTTAATATTATAACCAATGAAATGGCATACTAAGAGCTTATAGGTTAAGTTTTTGTCCCATAAAAAACGGCGTAAACTTTCGTGTATCGTTAGAAAGAAACGAAACGAGAGTTGCCTTCAGTAATTACAGGGGTGGGCCTGGGGAATTCCACGAACACCTGTCCCGTGAAAGGTGGCCATCCCCTATCCTTCTGTCTAAAATATGACCCTCATCCTTATCCGACATTCTAAAATTTGACCTGCCCTCCAACCACTGCAATATTCTCCCAAGGAATAACTGAACCGTATCAGCTAATTTACATAACACTTGGTTTGATGTAAGTTAGGGGAAAATTAGGTAGGGAAGGGCTGGTGTTTTGGAGGGACAGTCACAATTATCACGCAAGCATATTTGAAGAGATATAGTATTTCATACATTTGAGGGAGGGTCACAATATTTTGTGCAACTATAAGAAGGCAAGATGTGGCTGATATAGTGCTTCATCCAAAAATATCACATCATAATACATGGAGTCTATCAGGCAAATTATTGACAATTTTCCCCCACAAAACATGCTATATCTGTATACGAGTAATAGTGTCACACCTTAAATTTATGATATTTTGCCCTTTTACCCACAACGATCATTTTATAACTTGATCAAGTTGAATGGAAACAAAGGATGTTACATGAAATGAATGTAGCTCACGTGAAATGAACGTATGTAGAGACTTCGTGTGAAAATAACAATAATGAAAAAAAATCATCGAAAGTTAGCATTACTTGGGATTAAAAGAACAGATTTTTGTCAGAAAATGGATGCGAAATCTATCCCTTGTCAAGAAGTTGTTAATAAATTACCTATCGGTCTTACTTTCACCACTGTTACATGAAATCTAGCATAACAAAGACACCATGTTCATGATATAAAATATGCTATGACGTGTAAATTGTTTTTATATGCAGATGATTAAGCTTTGTTAATTTCTGGCAAGAATCCAAGAATATATAAAGGGAACTGTTGTTAAGACTGTATATTTAATAAAGCAGTCTTAATAGATCCGAGCATTAACTTACTTTCGTAGTGTATCCGACTTTTTTTGACAAGCAACCGACTGCCACTGCTGACGAACATAAAAGGAAAACCGAGCTTAGATGGTGTATCACGTGATCTATGAAGACTTTAGATTTTAGATTTCTATAACTTTATTATAGTTGTTGTGTAACTTCCTGAGGTTTGTTCTTTCTATAGCATTGTATGGTGTTACTTGAAAAATGCATATTGTTTGTCCATTTTCAAAACTATTTGTCTTGCTTTGTGTACTCTAATTAAAGACTGATAAATATTCATGTGTCATGCAATGTTAATAAAAATATTTTGGTCTTCCATTCAGCCCATGTAACTTCAGCGATCAATGCCTGTTTTTATATCATTGGTACACAAATCCTTTTCGTTTGGTAAATTTGTATAGTGACAAATTCTATTATTCAATTAATCTTGCATTTTTCAACTATATTCGCTTGGGCAACTTAAGTTTTACTTTGATTATTCCATATTACCCTGACTGTGTTTTGGCATTGGCAAGGAAACACATATGAAAATGTACGGCATGAGGTAGTTTTGGGTCTATAGCTGTGGTGTTTTCAGACGGGATTCCTGTCTTTCATGGGCTGATTTTAACTTTTACGACTTTTTACGCCTCCAACACAGTAAATGGAAATATCTTTAATCGGATCTGCGGATCGAGTAAAAATAAGGGAAAGCATTTGAATTTCTGCTGAATATCGAAAATTTTGAACATCTTAATATTATAACAGATGAAATGGCATACTAAGAGCTTATAGGTTAAATTTTTGTCCCATAAAAAACGGCGTAAACTTTCGTGTATCGTTAGAAAGAAACGAAACGAGAGTTGCCTTCAGTAATTACAGGGGTGTGCCTGGGGAATTCCACGAACACCTGTCCCGTGAAAGGTGGCCATCCCCTATCCTTCTGTCTAAAATATGACCCTCATCCTTATCCGACATTCTAAAATTTGACCTGCCCTCCAACCACTGCAATATTCTCCCAAGGAATAACTGAACCAGTATCAGCTAATTTACATAACACTTGGTTTGATGTAAGTTAGGGGAAAATTAGGTAGGGAAGGGCTGGTGTTTTGGAGGGACAGTCACAATTTATCACGCAAGCATATTTGAAGAGATATAGTATTTCATACATTTGAGGGAGGGTCACAATATTTTGTGCAACTATAAGAAGGCAAGATGTGGATGATATAGTGCTTCATCAAAAAATATCATATCATAATACATGGAGTCTATCGGGCAAATTATTGACAATTTTCCCCCACAAAACATGCTATATCTGTATACGAGTAATAGTGTCACACCTTAAATTTATGATATTTTGCCCTTTTACCCACAACGATCATTTTATAACTTGATCAAGTTGAATGGAAACAAAGGATGTTACATGAAATGAATGTATCTCACGTGAAATGAACGTATGTAGAGACTTCGTGTGAAAATAACAATAATGAAAAAAAATCATCGAAAGTTAGCATTACTTGGGATTAAAAGAACAGATTTTTGTCAGAAAATGGATGCGAAATCTATCCCTTGTCAAGAAGTTGTTAATAAATTACCTATCGGTCTTACTTTCACCACTGTTACATGAAATCTAGCATAACAAAGACACCATGTTCATGATATAAAATATGCTATGACGTGTAAATTGTTTTTATATGCAGATGATTCAGCTTTGCTAATTTCTGGCAAGAATCCAAGAATATATAAAGGGAACTGTGTTAAGACTGTATATTTAATAAAGCAGTCTTAATAGATCTGAGCATTAACTTACTTTCGTAGTGTATCCGACTTTTTTTGACGAAATGCCAATGGCAACCGAATGCCATTGCTGACGAACATGAAAGGCAAACAGAGCTTAGAAAGTGTATCACGTGATCTATGAAGACTTTAGATTTTTGATTTCTATAACTTTATTTTAGTTATTGTGTAACTTCCTGGCTTTGTTCTTTCTATAGCATTGTATGGTGTTATTTGAAAAATGCATATTGTTTGTCCATTTTCAAAACTATTTGTCTTGCTTTGTGTACTCTAATTAAAGACTGATTAATATTCATGTGTCATGCAATGTTAATAAAAACATTTTGGTCTTCCATTCAGCCCATGTAACTTCAGCGATCAATGCCTGTTGTTATATCATTGGTACACAAATCCTTTTCGTTTGGTAAATTTGTATAGTGACAAATTCTATTATTCAATTAATCTTGCATTTTTCAACTATTTCCGCGTGGGCAACTTAAGTTTTACTTTGATTATTCAATATTACCCTGACTGTGTTTTGGCATTGGCAAGGAAACACATATGAAAATGTACGGCATGAGGTAGTTTTGGGTCTATAGCTGTGGTGTTTTCAGACGGGATTCCTGTCTTTCACGGGCTGATTTTAACTTTTACGACTTTTTACGCCTCCAACACAGTAAAGGGAAGTATCTTTAATCGGATCTGCGGATCGAGTAAAAATAAGGGAAAGCATTTGAATTTCTGCTGAATATCGAAAATTTTGAACATCTTAATATTATAACCAATGAAATGGCATACTAAGAGCTTATAGGTTAAGTTTTTGTCCCATAAAAATCGGCGTAAACTTTCGTGTATCGTTAGAAAGAAACGAAACGAGAGTTGCCTTCAGTAATTACAGGGGTGGGCCTGGGGAATTCCACGAACCACCTGTCCCGTGAAAGGTGGCCATCCCCTATCCTTCTGTCTAAAATATGACCCTCATCCTTATCCGACATTCTAAAATTTGACCTGCCCTCCAACCACTGCAATATTCTCCCAAGGAATAACTGAACCAGTATCAGCTAATTTACATAACACTTGGTTTGATGTAAGTTAGGGGAAAATTAGGTAGGGAAGGGCTGGTGTTTTGGAGGGACAGTCACAATTTATCACGCAAGCATATTTGAAGAGATATAGTATTTCATACATTTGAGGGAGGGTCACAATATTTTGTGCAACTATAAGAAGGCAAGATGTGGCTGATATAGTGCTTCATCCAAAAATATCACATCATAATACATGGAGTCTATCAGGCAAATTATTGACAATTTTCCCCCACAAAACATGCTATATCTGTATACGAGTAATAGTGTCACACCTTAAATTTATGATATTTTGCCCTTTTACCCACAACGATCATTTATAACTTGATCAAGTTGAATGGAAACAAAGGATGTTACATGAAATGAATGTAGCTCACGTGAAATGAACGTATGTAGAGACTTCGTGTGAAAATAACAATAATGAAAAAAAATCATCGAAAGTTAGCATTACTTGGGATTAAAAGAACAGATTTTTGTCAGAAAATGGATGCGAAATCTATCCCTTGTCAAGAAGTTGTTAATAAATTACCTATCGGTCTTACTTTCACCACTGTTACATGAAATCTAGCATAACAAAGACACCATGTTCATGATATAAAATATGCTATGACGTGTAAATTGTTTTTATATGCAGATGATTAAGCTTTGTTAATTTCTGGCAAGAATCCAAGAATATATAAAGGGAACTGTTGTTAAGACTGTATATTTAATAAAGCAGTCTTAATAGATCCGAGCATTAACTTACTTTCGTAGTGTATCCGACTTTTTTTGACAAGCAACCGACTGCCACTGCTGACGAACATAAAAGGAAAACCGAGCTTAGATGGTGTATCACGTGATCTATGAAGACTTTAGATTTTAGATTTCTATAACTTTATTATAGTTGTTGTGTAACTTCCTGAGGTTTGTTCTTTCTATAGCATTGTATGGTGTTACTTGAAAAATGCATATTGTTTGTCCATTTTCAAAACTATTTGTCTTGCTTTGTGTACTCTAATTAAAGACTGATAAATATTCATGTGTCATGCAATGTTAATAAAAATATTTTGGTCTTCCATTCAGCCCATGTAACTTCAGCGATGAATGCCTGTTTTTATATCATAGGTACACAAATCCTTTTCGTTTGGTAAATTTGTATGGTGACAAATTCTATCATTCAATTAATCTTGCATTTTTCAACTATTTCCGCGTGGGCAACTTAAGTTTTACTTTGATTATTCCATATTACCCTGACTGTGTGTAGGCATTGACAAGGAAACACATATGAAAATGTTCAGAATGAAGTAGTTTTGGGTCCATAGCTGTGGTGTTTCAGACGGGATTCCTGTCTTTCACGGGCTGATTTTAACTTTTACAACTTTTTACGCCTCCAGCACAGTAAACGGAAATATCTTTAATCGGATCTGCGGATAGAGTAAAAATAAGGAAAAGCATTTGTCGAATTTCTGCTGAATATCGAAAATTTTGAACATCTTAATATTATAACAGATGAAATGGCATACTAAGAGCTTATAGGTTAAATTTTTGTCCCATAAAAATCGGCGTAAACTTTCGTGTATCGTTAGAAAGAAACGAAACGAGAGTTGCCTTCAGTAATTACAGGGGTGGGCCTGGGGAATTCCACGAACACCTGTCCCGTGAAAGGTGGCCATCCCCTACTCTTCTGTCTAAAATATGACCCTCATCCTTACCCGACATTCTAAAATTTGACCTGCCCTCCAACCACTGCAATATTCTCCCAAGGAATAACTGAACCAGTATCAGCTAATTTACATAACACTTGGTTTGATTGTTATGTAAGTTAGGGACAAATTAGGTAGGGAAGGGCTGGTGTTTTCGGAGGGACAGTCACAATTTATCACGCAAGCATTTTTTGAAGAGATATAGTATTTCATACATTTGAGGGAGGGTCACAATATTTTGTGCAACTATAAGAAGGCAAGATGTGGCTGATAGAGTGCTTCATCCAAAAATATCACATCATAATACATGGAGTCTATCGGGCAAATTATTGACAATTTTCCCCCACAAAACATGCTATATCTGTATACGAGTAATAGTGTCACACCTTAAATTTATGATATTTTGCCCTTTTACCCACAACGATCATTTTATAACTTGATCAAGTTGAATGGAAAAAAAGGATGTTACATGAAATGAATGTATCTCACGTGAAATGAACGTATGTAGAGACTTCGTGTGAAAATAACAATAATGAAAAAAAATCATCGAAAGTTAGCATTACTTGGGATTAAAAGAACAGATTTTTGTCAGAAAATGGATGCGAAATCTATTCCTTGTCAAGAAGTTGTTAATAAATTACCTATCGGTCTTACTTTCACCACTGTTACATGAAATCTAGCATAACAAAGACACCATGTTCATGATATAAAATATGCTATGACGTGTAAATTGTTTTTATATGCAGATTATTCAGCTTTGCTAATTTCTGGAAAGAATCCATGAATATATAAAGGGAACTGTTGTTAAGACTGTATATTTAATAAAGCAGTCTTAATAGATCTGAGCATTAACTTACTTTCGTAGTGTATCCGACTTTTTTTGACGAAATGCCAATGGCAACCGAATGCCATTGCTGACGAACATGGAAGGCAAACAGAGCTTAGAAAGTGTATCACGTGATCTATGAATACTTTAGATTTTTGATTTCTATAACTTTATTTTAGTTATTGTGTAACTTCCTGGCTTTGTTCTTTCTATAGCATTGTATGGTGTTATTTGAAAAATGCATATTGTTTGTCCATTTTCAAAACTATTTGTCTTGCTTTGTGTACTCTAATTAAAGACTGATTAATATTCATGTGTCATGCAATGTTAATAAAAAACATTTTCTTCCATTCAGCCCATGTAACTTCAGCGATCAATGCCTGTTTTTATATCATTGGTACACAAATCCTTTTCGTTTGGTAAATTTGTATAGTGACAAATTCTATTATTCAATTAATCTTGCATTTTTCAACTATTTCCGCGTGGGCAACTTAAGTTTTACTTTGATTATTCCATATTACCCTGACTGTGTTTTGGCATTGGCAAGGAAACACATATGAAAATGTACGGCATGAGGTAGTTTTGGGTCTATAGCTGTGGTGTTTTAAGACGGGATTCCTGTCTTTCACGGGCTGATTTTAACTTTTACGACTTTTTTCGCCTCCAACACAGTAAATGGAAATATCTTTAATCGGATCTGCGGATCGAGTAAAAATAAGGGAAAGCATTTGAATTTCTGCTGAATATCGAAAATTTTGAACATCTTAATATTATAACAGATGAAATGGCATACTAAGAGCTTATAGGTTAAATTTTTGTCCCATAAAAATCGGCGTAAACTTTCGTGTATCGTTAGAAAGAAACGAAACGAGAGTTGCCTTCAGTAATTACAGGGGTGGGCCTGGGGAATTCCACGAACACCTGTCCCGTGAAAGGTGGCCATCCCCTATCCTTCTGCCTAAAATATGACCCTCACCCTTGTCCGACATTCTAAAACTTGACCTGCCTTCCAACCAGTGCAATATTCTCCCAAGGAATAACTGAACCAGTATCAGCTAATTTACATAACACTTGGTTTGATTGTTATGTAAGTTAGGGACAAATTAGGTAGGGAAGGGCTGGTGTTTTGGAGGGACAGTCACAATTTATCACGCAAGCATTTTTGAAGAGATATAGTATTTCATACATTTGAGGGAGGGTCACAATATTTTGTGCAACTATAAGAAGGCAAGATGTGGATGATAGAGTGCTTCATCCAAAAATATCACATCATAATACATGGAGTCTATCGGGCAAATTATTGACAATTTTCCCCCACAAAACATGCTATATCTGTATACGAGTAATAGTGTCACACCTTAAATTTATGATATTTTGCCCTTTTACCCACAACGATCATTTTATAACTTGATCAAGTTGAATGGAAACAAAGGATGTTACATGAAATGAATGTATCTCACGTGAAATGAACGTATGTAGATACTTCGTGTGAAAATAACAATAATGAAAAAAAAATCATCGAAAGTTAGCATTACTTGGGATTAAAAGAACAGATTTTTGTCAGAAAATGGATGCGAAATCTATTCCTTGTCAAGAAGTGTTAATAAATTACCTATCGGTCTTACTTTCACCACTGTTACATGAAATCTAGCATAACAAAGACACCATGTTCATGATATAAAATATGCTATGACGTGTAAATTGTTTTTATATGCAGATGATTCAGCTTTGCTAATTTCTGGGAAGAATCCAAGAATATATAAAGGGAACTGTTGTTAAGACTGTATATTTAATAAAGCAGTCTTAATAGATCTGAGCATTAACTTACTTTCGTAGTGTATCCGACTTTTTTTGACGAAATGCCAATGGCAACCGAATGCCATTGCTGACGAACATGGAAGGCAAACAGAGCTTAGAAAGTGTATCACGTGATCTATGAATACTTTAGATTTTTGATTTCTATAACTTTATTTTAGTTATTGTGTAACTTCTTGGCTTTGTTCTTTCTATAGCATTGTATGGTGTTATTTGAAAAATGCATATTGTTTGTCCATTTTCAAAACTACTTGTCTTGCTTTGTGTACTCTAATTAAAGAATGATTAATATTCATGTGTCATGCAATGTTAATAAAAACATTTTGGTCTTCCATTCAGCCCATGTAACTTCAGCGATCAATGCCTGTTTTTATATCATTGGTACACAAATCCTTTTCGTTTGGTAAATTTGTATAGTGACAAATTCTATTATTCAATTAATCTTGCATTTTTCAACTATTTCCGCGTGGGCAACTTAAGTTTTACTTTGATTATTCAATATTACCCTGACTGTGTTTTGGCATTGGCAAGGAAACATATATGAAAATGTACGGCATGAGGTAGTTTTGGGTCTATAGCTGTGGTGTTTTCAGACGGGATTCCCGTCTTTCACGGGCTGATTTTAACTTTTACGACTTTTTACGCCTCCAACACAGTAAATGGAAATATCTTTAATCGGATCTGCGGATCGAGTAAAAATAAGGGAAAGCATTTGAATTTCTGCTGAATATCGAAAATTTTGAACATCTTAATATTATAACAGATGAAATGGCATACTAAGAGCTTATAGGTTAAATTTTTGTCCCATAAAAATCGGCGTAAACTTTCGTGTATCGTTAGAAAGAAACGAAACGAGAGTTGCCTTCAGTAATTACAGGGGTGGGCCTGGGGAATTCCACGAACACCTGTCCCGTGAAAAGTGGCCATCCCCTATCCTTCTGTCTAAAATATGACCCTCATCCTTATCCGATATTCTAAAAATTGACCTGCCCTCCAACCACTGCAATATTCTCCCAAGGAATAACTGAACCGGTATCAGCTAATTTACATAACACTTGGTTTGATTGTTATGTAAGTTAGGGACAAATTAGGTAGGGAAGTTGAAAGGCTGGTGTTTTGGAGGGACAGTCACAATTTATCACGCAAGCATATTTGAAGAGATATAGTATTTCATACATTTGAGGGAGGGTCACCATATTTTGTGCAACTATAAGAAGGCAAGATGTGGCTGATAGAGTGCTTCATCCAAAAATATCACATCATAATACATGGAGTCTATCGGGCAAATTACTGACAATTTTCCCCCACAAAACATGCTATATCTGTATACGAGTAATAGTGTCACACCTTAAATTTATGATATTTTGCCCTTTTACCCACAACGATCATTTTATAACTTGATCAAGTTGAATGGAAACAAAGGATGTTACATGAAATGAATGTATCTCACGTGAAATGAACGTATGTAGATACTTCGTGTGAAAATAACAATAATGAAAAAAAAATCATCGAAAGTTAGCATTACTTGGGATTAAAAGAACAGATTTTTGTCAGAAAATGGATGCGAAATCTATTCCTTGTCAAGAAGTTGTTAATAAATTACCTATCGGTCTTACTTTCACCACTGTTACATGAAATCTAGCATAACAAAGACACCATGTTCATGATATAAAATATGCTATGACGTGTAAATTGTTTTTATATGCAGATGATTCAGCTTTGCTAATTTCTGGGAAGAATCCAAGAATATATAAACGGAACTGTTGTTAAGACTGTATATTTAATAAAGCAGTCTTAATAGATCTGAGCATTAACTTACTTTCGTAGTGTATCCGACTTTTTTTGACGAAATGCCAATGGCAACCGAATGCCATTGCTGACGAACATGGAAGGCAAACAGAGCTTAGAAGGTGTATCACGTGATCTATGAATACTTTAGATTTTTGATTTCTATAACTTTATTTTAGTTATTGTGTAACTTCTTGGCTTTGTTCTTTCTATAGCATTGTATGGTGTTATTTGAAAAATGCATATTGTTTGTCCATTTTCAAAACTACTTGTCTTGCTTTGTGTACTCTAATTAAAGAATGATTATATTCATGTGTCATGCAATGTTAATAAAAACATTTTGGTCTTCCATTCAGCCCATGTAACTTCAGCGATCAATGCCTGTTTTTATATCATTGGTACACAAATCCTTTTCGTTTGGTAAATTTGTATAGTGAGAAATTCTATTATTCAATTAATCTTGCATTTTTCAACTATTTCCGCGTGGGCAACTTAAGTTTTACTTGATTATTCAATATTCCCTGACTGTGTTTTGGCATTGGCAAGGAAACATATATGAAAATGTACGGCATGAGGTAGTTTTGGGTCTATAGCTGTGGTGTTTTCAGACGGGATTCCCGTCTTTCACGGGCTGATTTTAACTTTTACGACTTTTTACGCCTCCAACACAGTAAATGGAAATATCTTTAATCGGATCTGCGGATCGAGTAAAAATAAGGGAAAGCATTTGAATTTCTGCTGAATATCGAAAATTTTGAACATCTTAATATTATAACAGATGAAATGGCATACTAAGAGCTTATAGGTTAAATTTTTGTCCCATAAAAATCGGCGTAAACTTTCGTGTATCGTTAGAAAGAAACGAAACGAGAGTTGCCTTCAGTAATTACAGGGGTGGGCCTGGGGAATTCCACGAACACCTGTCCCGTGAAAAGTGGCCATCCCTATCCTTCTGTCTAAAATATGACCCTATCCTTATCCGATATTCTAAAAATTGACCTGCCCTCCAACCACTGCAATATTCTCCCAAGGAATAACTGAACCGGTATCAGCTAATTTACATAACACTTGGTTTGATTGTTATGTAAGTTAGGGACAAATTAGGTAGGGAAGTTGAAAGGCTGGTGTTTTGGAGGGACAGTCACAATTTATCACGCAAGCATATTTGAAGAGATATAGTATTTCATACATTTGAGGGAGGGTCACCATATTTTGTGCAACTATAAGAAGGCAAGATGTGGCTGATATAGTGCTTCATCCAAAAATATCACATCATAATACATGGAGTCTATCGGGCAAATTATTGACAATTTTCCTCCACAAAACATGCTATATCTGTATACGAGTAATAGTGTCACACCTTAAATTTATGATATTTTGCTCTTTGACCCACAACGATCATTTTATTACTTGATCAAGTTGAATGGAAACAAAGGATGTTACATGAAATGAATGTATCTCACGTGAAATGAACGCATCTCAGTCAGCCAGGTTATGTGCAAAGCAAATATAGGTTTTATAACAGTACTGTGTTATAATTTTAGAACAGGAATGTGTAAAAGACACTGATTTACCACTGGTTACCATTGTAACCTGAGTACGGACTTGGTGCCGCTCTTAATTAGTAATAAAGATCTGAAGAGGTGAGTACAACTTGGTGTGCACTCCAGGATTATGATTCCCCGTAGTACCTCTCAGCTATTTAGACTTCGAGTGAGTGAATAGCCGCAACAACAACTACAACAACGACCATTGACGTGACAATAGCTTCAGATGAAGAAGATGACAAGAAAATACAAAAGGGAGAATACCGCACGCGCTGGACAAATGAAGGAACAGTTTCGCGACAAAGCCAGGGCCTATCGTCCCGGTGGTACAAGCTGTGGCACCGAGGCTTGCGATAAAGGCCGACACGTTACTGAGAAATGTGGGTGTTTGCTATGGACGCGGAAAAGTCGGTCATTGAATGTCGAGGCAAACCTGTGGCCGGAGCTGGATCAGTGCAACAGATAAGTGTTTGCCGCTGTTGAATGAGAATGTACGTTCGAACTCCAATCTACTTCTGGCCGATCCACTATCAATAATTGGATGGAGTGGAACGTAATTCATTCATGAGGATGAGAATATGAAGAAGACTGCTAGTTTTTTCACATTTCATGCAGAGATCACGGCATCCTAAGTCTTGAATGTGCGCCCTCACGCGTTGATACTGACAGCATATGCTTGTAACACTATTTCTACGTTCATTTACATAAGAATCCAAGAATATATAAATGGAACTGTTGTTAAGACTGTATATTTAATAAAGCAGTCTTAATGGATCTGAGCATTAACTTATTTTCGTAGTGTATCCGACTTTTTTGAGAAGCAAGCGACTGTCATTGCTGACGAACATGAAAGGCAAACCGAGCTTAGAAGGTGTATCACGTGATCTATGAAGACTTTAGATTTTAGAGTTAAGACTTCTATAAGTTTATTTTAGTTGTGCAACTTCCTGGGGTTTGTTCTTTCTATAGCATTGTATGGTGTTACTTGAAAAATGCATATTGTTTGTCCAATTTCAAAACTGTTTGTCTTGCTTTGTATACTCTAATAAAAGACTGATTAATATTCATGTGTCATGCAATGTTAATAAAAATATTTTGGTCTTCCATTCAGCCCATGTAACTTCAGCGATCAATGCCTGTTTTTATATCATTGGTACACAAATCCTTTTCGTTTGGTAAATTTGTATAGTGACAAATTCTATTATTCGATTAATCTTGCATTTTCCAACTATTTCCGCGTGGACAACTTAAGTTTTACTTTGATTATTCAATATTACCCTGACTGTGTTTTGGCATTGGCAAGGAAACACATATGAAAATGTACGGCATGAGGTAGTTTTGGGTCTACAGCTGTGGTGTTTTCAGACGGGATTCCTGTCTTTTACGGGCTGATTTTAACTTTTACGACTTTTTACGCCTCCACCACAGTAAATGGAAATATCTTTAATCGGATCTGCGGATCGAGTAAAAATAAGGGAAAGCATTTGAATTTCTGCTGAATATCGAAAATTTTGAACATCTTAATATTATAACCAATGAAATGGCATACTAAGAGCTTATAGGTTAAATTTTTGTCCCATAAAAATCGGCGTAAACTTTCGTGTATCGTTAAAAAGAAACGAAACGAGAGTTGCCTTCAGTAATTACAGGGGCGGGCCTGGGGAATTCCACGAACACCTGTCCCGTGAAAGGTGGCCATCCCCTACCCTTCTGTCTAAAATATGACCCTCATCCTTACCCGACATTCTAAAATTTGACCTGCCCTCCAACCACTGCAATATTCTCCCAAGGAATAACTGAACCAGTATCAGCTAATTTACATAACACTTGGTTTGATGTAAGTTAGGGGAAAATTAGGTAGGGAAGGGCTGGTGTTTTGGAGGTACAGTCACAATTTATCATGCAAGCATTTTCTAAAGAGATATAGTATTTCATACATTTGAGGGAGGGTCACAATATTTTGTGCAACTATAAGAAGGCAAGATGTGGATGATATAGTGCTTCATCAAAAAATATCATATCATAATACATGGAGTCTATCAGGCAAATTATTGACAATTTTCCCCCACAAAACATGCTATATCTGTATACGAGTAATTGTGTCACACCTTAAATTTATGATATTTTGCCCTTTTACCCACAACGATCATTTTATAACTTGATCAAGTTGAATGGAAACAAAGGATGTTACATGAAATGAATGTATCTCACGTGAAATGAACGTATGTAGAGACTTCGTGTGAAAATAACAATAATGAAAAAAAATCATCGAAAGTTAGCATTACTTGGGATTAAAAGAACAGATTTTTGTCAGAAAATGGATGCGAAATCTATTCCTTGTCAAGAAGTTGTTAATAAATTACCTATCGGTCTTACTTTCACCACTGTTACATGAAATCTAGCATAACAAAGACACCATGTTCATGATATAAAATATGCTATGACGTGTAAATTGTTTTTATATGCAGATGATTAAGCTTTGTTAATTGCTGGCAAGAATCCAAGAATATATAAAGGGAACTGTTGTTAAGACTGTATATTTAATAAAGCAGTCTTAATAGATCTGAGCATTAACTTACTTTCGTAGTGTATCCGACTTTTTTTGACAAGCAACCGACTGCCACTGCTGACGAACATAAAAGGCAAACCGAGCTTAGAAGGTGTATCACGTGATCTATGAAGACTTTAGATTTTAGATTTCTATAACTTTATTATAGTTGTTGTGTAACTTCCTTGGGTTTGTTCTTTCTATAGCATCGTATGGTGTTACTTGAAAAATGCATATTGTTTGTCCATTTTCAAAACTATTTGTCTTGCTTTGTGTACTCTAATTAAAGACTGATTAATATTCATGTGTCATGCAATGTTAATAAAAACATTTTTGTCTTCCATTCAGCCCATGTAACTTCAGCGATCAATGCCTGTTTTTATATCATAGGTACACAAATCCTTTTCGTTTGGTAAATTTGTATAGTGACAAGTTCTATTATTCAATTAATCTTGCATTTTTCAACTATTTCCGCGTGGGCAACTTAAGTTTTACTTTGATTATTCAATATTACCCTGACTGTGTTTTGGCATTGGCAAGGAAACACATATGAAAATGTACGGCATGAGGTAGTTTTGGGTCTACAGCTGTGGTGTTTTCAGACGGGATTCCTGTCTTTCACGGGCTGATTTTAACTTTTACGACTTTTTACGCCTCCACCACAGTAAATGGAAATATCTTTAATCGGATCTGCGGATCGAGTAAAAATAAGGGAAAGCATTTGAATTTCTGCTGAATATCGAAAATTTTGAACATCTTAATATTATAACAGATGAAATGGCATACTAAGAGCTTATAGGTTAAATTTTTGTCCCATAAAAATCGGCGTAAACTTTCGTGTATCGTTAGACAGAAACGAAACGAGAGTTGCCTTCAGTAATTACAGGGGTGGGCCTGGGGAATTCAACGAACACCTGTCCCGTGAAAGGTGGCCATCCCCTATCCTTCTGTCTAAAATATGACCCTCATCCTTATCCGACATTCTAAAATTTGACCTGCCCTCCAACCACTGCAATATTCTCCCAAGGAATAACTGAACCAGTATCAGCTAATTTACATAACACTTGGTTTGATTGTTATGTAAGTTAGGGACAAATTAGGTAGGGAAGGGCTGGTGTTTTCGGAGGGACAGTCACAATTTATCACGCAAGCATATTTGAAGAGATATAGTATTTCATACATTTGAGGGAGGGTCACAATATTTTGTGCAACTATAAGAAGGCAAGATGTGGCTGATAGAGTGCTTCATCCAAAAATATGACATCATAATACATGGAGTCTATCAGGCAAATTATTGACAATTTTCCCCCACAAACATGCTATATCTGTATACGAGTAATAGTGTCACACCTTAAATTTATGATATTTTGCTCTTTGACCCACAACGATCATTTTATAACTTGATCAAGTTGAATGGAAACAAAGGATGTTACATGAAATGAATGTATCTCACGTGAAATGAACGCATCTCAGTCAGCCAGGCTATGTGCAAAGCAAATATAGGTTTTATAACAGTACTGTGTTATAATTTTAGAACAGGACTGTGTAAAAGACACTGATTTACACTGGTTACCATTGTAACCCGGGTACGGACCTGGTGCCGCTCTTAATAAAGATCTGAAGAGGTGAGTACAACTTGGTGTGCACTCCAGGATTATGATTCCCCGTAGTACCTCTCAGCTATTTAGACTTCGAGTGAGTGAATAGCCGCAACAACAACTACTATACAACAACGACCATTGACGTGACAATAGCTTCAGATGAAGAAGATGACAAGAAAATACAAAAGGGAGAATACCGCACGCGCTGGACAAATGAAGGAACAGGTACGCGACAAAGCCAGGGCCTATCGTCCCGGTGGTACAAGCTGTGGCACCGAGGCTTGCGATAAAGGCCGACACGTTACTGAGAAATGTGGGTGTTTGCTATGGACGCGGAAAAGTCGGTCATTGAATGTCGAGGCAAACCTGTGGCCGGAGCTGGATCAGTGCAACAGATAAGTGTTTGCCGCTGTTGAATGAGAATGTACGTTCGAACTCCAATCTACTTCTGGCCGATCCACCATCAATAATTGGATGGATTGGAACGTAATTCATTCATGAGGATGAGAATATGAAGAAGACTGCTAGTTTTTTCACATTTCATGCAGAGATCACGGCATCCTAAGTCTTGAATGTGCGCCCTCACGCGTTGATACTGACAGCATATGCTTGTAACACTATTTCTACGTTCACTTACATAAGAATCCAAGAATATATAAATGGAACTGTTGTTAAGACTGTATATTTAATAAAGCAGTCTTAATGGATCTGAGCATTAACTTATTTTCGTGTATCCGACTTTTTTGAGAAGCAAGCGACTGCCATTGCTGACGAACATGAAAGGCAAACCGAGCTTAGAAGGTGTATTACGTGATCTATGAAGACTTTAGATTTTAGATTTCTATAACTTTATTATAGTTGTTGTGTAACTTCCTGGGGTTTGTTCTTTCTATAGCATTGTATGGTGTTACTTGAAAAATGCATATTGTTTGTCCATTTTCAAAACTATTTGTCTTGCTTTGTATACTCTAATTAAAGACTGATTAATATTCATGTGTCATGCAATGTTAATAAAAATATTTTGGTCTTCCATTCAGCCCATGTAACTTCAGCGATCAATGCCTGTTTTTATATCATAGGTACACAAATCCTTTTCGTTTGGTAAATTTGTATGGTGACAAATTCTATTATTCAATTAATCTTGCATTTTTCAACTATTTCCGCGTGGACAACTTAAGTTTTACTTTGATTATTCCATATTACCCTGACTGTGTTTTGGCATTGGCAAGGAAACACATATGAAAATGTACGGCATGAGGTAGTTTTGGGTCTACAGCTGTGGTGTTTTCAGACGGGATTCCTGTCTTTCACGGGCTGATTTTAACTTTTACGACTTTTTACGCCTCCACCACAGTAAATGGAAATATCTTTAATCGGATCTGCGGATCGAGTAAAAATAAGGGAAAGCATTTGAATTTCTGCTGAATATCGAAAATTTTGAACATCTTAATATTATAACCAATGAAATGGCATACTAAGAGCTTATAGGTTAAACTTTTGTCCCATAAAAATCCACGTAAACTTTCGTATATCGTTAGACAGAAACGAAACGAGAGTTGCCTTCAGTAATTACAGGGGTGGGCCTGGAAAATTCCACGTACACCTGTCCCGTGAAAGGTGGCCATCCCCTATCCTTCTGTCTAAAATATGACCCTCACCCTTATCCGACATTGTAAAAGTCGACCTACCCTCCAACCACTGCAATATTCTCCCAAGGAATAACTGAACCAGTATCAGCTAATTTACATAACACTTGGTTTGATTGTTTTGTAAGTTAGGGACAAATTAGGTAGGGAAGTTGAAGGGCTGGTGTTTTGGAGGGACAGTCACAATTTATCACGCAAGCATATTTGAAGAGATATAGTATTTGATACATTTGAGGGAGGGTCACAATATTTTGTGCAACTATAAGAAGGCAAGATGTGGCTGATAGAGTGCTTCATCCAAAAATATCACATCATAATACATGGAGTCTATCGGGCAAATTATTGACAATTTTCCCCCACAAAACATGCTATATCTGCAGTGTATACACGTAATAGTGTCACACCTTAAATTTATGATATTTTGCCCTTTTACTCCCAACGATCATTTTAAAACTTGATCAAGTTGAATGGAAACAAAGGATGTTACATGAAATCAATGTGTCTCACGTGAAATGAACGCATCTCAGTCAGCCAGGTTATGTGCAAAGCAAATATAGGTTTTATAACAGTACTGTGTTATAATTTTAGAACAGGACTGTGTAAAAGACACTGATTTACACTGGTTACCATTGTAACCCGAGTACGGACTTGGGGCCGCTCTTAATAAAGATCTGAAGAGGTGAGTACAACTTGGTGTGCACTCCAGGATTATGATTCCCCGTAGTACCTCTCAGCTATTTAGACTTCGAGTGAGTGAATAGCCGCAACAACAACTACAACAACGACCATTGACGTGACAATAGCTTCAGATGAAGAAGATGACAAGAAAATACAAAAGGGAGAATACCGCACGCGCTGGACAAATGAAGGAACAGGTACGCGACAAAGCCAGGGCCTATCGTCCCGGTGGTACAAGCTGTGGCACCGAGGCTTGCGATAAAGGCCGACACGTTACTAAGAAATTCGGGTGTTTGCTATGGACGCGGAAAAGTCGGTCTTTGGAAACACGAATGTCGAGGCAAACCTGTGGCCGGAGCTGGATCAGTGCAACAGATAAGTAGAAGTGTTTGCCGCTGTTGAATGAGAATGTACGTTCGTACTCCAATCTACTTCTGGCCGATACACCATCAATAAATGGATGGAGTGGAACGTAATTCATTCATGAGGATGAGAGTATGGAGAAGATGTAGTTTTTTCACATTTCATGCAAAGATCACGGCATCCTAAGTCTTGAATGTGCGCCCTCACGCGTTGATACTGACAGCATATGCTTGTACATGTAACACTATTTCTACGTTCACTTACATAAAGTTATTGGAAACCCTACAAAAGATCAAGTATACAATGTATATGTGATGCTTCTGTCCTTGGTATTTTCATTTTTACGGCTTCAATTCTGATGAAACTTCAAAAATATGCAACTCCATCAGGAGGAATGCATTCACAATTTATCGACGGGTCTGTCCAGGGTAATTTTTGTAAAAAAATCAGTACATATTAAAATTACTTGCTCATTCGTATCATTATAGTCAGGAATCATACTGGCATAATCTCCAATATTTTCAGCAGTGAATGTTTTTCCCTCATAACATTCACTCCTTGGGCCCTTATCTACATCACTGCATTTTAACAAATGGTTGTAAACTGTTGAATTTAGACTATAGTTTGCATGGGATAATAAGTAAGACACCAACATCCTCAATAATTTGAATCGGTATCTAGAGTTTTCTTTATTATTCTGTAAATTCATAAACTCTGAGTACACTAATCAAGGTGGTTGGTATATTTTACTTTCAAGTATTAAACATTTGATGTTATGATTGAAGTGCACATAAAAAACGTGCAGTTACCTCAGTTTACATGTTTTTCACCACAACGTGTGTTAACCAAAGGCGAACATTGAAGACATATACACATTCCAACAACAAATTGTTAACAAATCTGTCAATAATTGGAAACAGAAGCCATACCATAATATTCTTACGGTCCTTCCATGGAGACACCGTGATTATATGAATTGCGCCGAGTCTTTGTTTTATAATCAACATGTACAGAGAAACCTGTTCTTGAGCATGGAATTCTTTCCAGTGACGTCATCTCTCCAGTAAGGTAGAGTACGTCTCAGGGACTGATCTTAAGACTCTCAAATTTTTTTAATACTTCTCTCATCTCCCACCTGTGGGGGCTCATTTTAAAGCTTTTGGAGTAAATGAAATTTTCACTGTCTCATATTTGTGAAAATTTCCACAAGTGAGTGATTTGTTTCCCTGGTACGAAAATTTGCATGCTGATCGTTTAGTTTATTCTTGATTTTGCGAGAGAATGGTTGAAAGTTTCGCTGGGGAATTGAGCTAAAGCTAAAGTCTTTCACTTTCAGCAAATTTTACATGTTTAATCGATCTCATGATGCGGACATTTGTTCTGAAAACTTTCTTTACCTTGAAAGGATTCGCTGTACAAACGCTGAGACAACCATTTCAAATAATGGAAAGAAACAAGAGAAGTTGATCGGCTGAGAT
Organism: Ptychodera flava; assembly: GCF_041260155.1. NCBI lineage: Eukaryota > Metazoa > Hemichordata > Enteropneusta > Ptychoderidae > Ptychodera > Ptychodera flava. Next base: position 26,510,431 of record NC_091928.1, on the reverse strand, counting down.
AATGTAACTTTGCGATTATCAAGCATCTTCTAGCTCAGACAGAAGTGCTTGTTTGCTTTCTTTGTCAGGAACATCCTGGACATGGTCTTTGAGGCGATAACTACGGTGTGTTATACACATAGCAGTCAGCAGTATGGCGGCTATCAGAGCAATTCCTCCAGCGATGGAAATTCCTGGAACATACAAAAATGTTTTCACTGTAAATTTGAAAACAGAAAGAGCAACAATGTTACAATTAGGAAATCAAAATTTCTATTCACAACCCTTCATGACAATCGTTCAGTCCTTTCATGTATATCCACATATATTGACACTTTGTATTCGTGGTATCTTTTCATTCTAATTATGTCCACCGTGTTTTAGCATTTATGCATCAAGCGTATTGGTATAGCATGAATGTATATAAAGAAGAAAGACATGGTTATATTAGATAATAAAGGGACTTCATCCCAAATCACAGTTGTGTCTTCTGTTCTTTACCTTATAATTTGTTTTGAGAAAGTGTTGAAAAGACTGAGAAGTGGTTATCACAAAGGCGTGTCTTGACACTTTGCAGAAAGAACACTTTTTATTTAACCCTTTCAATACCATGGTTTGATCAAAACTCATCGTTAATAAACGGTGATTGTAGACCTGTTCGTGGTGAATTTAGAGTGAACAGGTTAAGAACACAACGCAATGAAATGGATTTGCATTCTGATAACAAAATTGAACGGCCAACACTCAGATCAATTTCAATCAAGAGGCCACATGTCACAACTATCATAAAATTCATACGACATACCACAAAGTAGTCGATGTGCCTTCTAAAAAAAGACCAATAATATTTTATAAACTCTTTTGAGACACGGTAGCAGTTTCTGACATTTCATTGTGTCTAAAGCTCTACATCAATCCATGTACTTGTAGTATTGAACATTTACCTGTGTATAAAGAGTATGTATCTTGAATACAAAGCAGCATCAATTTAGCTGATGTATTTTGCATCATCAAGTAAATGTATTGACAAGTGTATAATGTTTCAATTCCAACTTTTCATTTCATTTTCTACCACGAGATCTCAAATCACTATTTTTAAGACCAGTGTCGGAATAGCTAGACTACATTACAGTGCCAGTTGCACTAACATTCAATGATTTTTTCACTGTATAGTTTTTTATCTACTTATATGTCAATTCCATGTTCCTGTTCAACTCCCTAAAACATGTACATTTTGAAACACCCACTATTCAGCTTACCAATACAGCGACCGTCCATCTATTTAAAATACATTCTTCTTTATATTCAATTCTAGTTCGTACCAAAATTCACTTGTCAACACCAACTATGCATTATATTCTACGCATATACAGGCTGAATTGACAAGATCAATATTATGTATCTTAACATTACATTGGGGATTAGAACAAAAAACTGTAGTTGACATGGAAAGCAACAATGGGGAAAATCATCTAAAATTACAGCTACTAGCCCCTTTTTAAAAAGTGGCCACCCGCGTAAAATCTGTGATTGGCTATTAAAAACAGGTGACAGTATACCTTTAAATGTCAATGCTTACTGGGAGAGTATGTGTTTGTAGATCACACAGAGTATAAGAAAATATTGTACAAAGTATACACCACACTCTATTTATACTTACCAATAATCAGTGTTTTGGATGACGTAATTGGTTTTACAGAATGATGACTAGAATGACCATGCGAATCATGGCTTCTCAACATTGTTCCTGCGATAGCCAAACTACCATTGTTAGGCGCTGCTTCTATTTCCATGATTTTGCAGATCAGTGGATAGATGTCAACATTATTGAATTGCTCCAGTGTGAAATTCCGCTTGATGGCTGGACCATGTGCGATGAAAAACGGATGCATTGATTTGTATCTGTTGTCGTAGCCATGACCGCCTTCAATTTCTGAAAACGGAAAAATAGAAGTACATATTATATAACTTAACTGGCGGGTTATTACCGAGTACTTGAAGATATTTCAAATGAGTTTGATACAATCCTGACCTCAGTAAATAAATAGATGTATGTGATGACGTGTGTGTCAAATGAACATATCCCTTTCTTGTTTCAAATTACTTGGCTATGGCCAGTCCTTCTAGGAAAGGCATTCTGTTTTTTAGTCAATTACAATGACATAATCCTATAGACCTTTTCCCGGTTATCCCACAATGCATTGCAGTGACTTATCAAACACCGTATATAAGCTAAAAACAGCGAAAACAGGCTGATTTGTTTTGTACAGCGGATTGTTAGAGAAGAATGACACAAATTTGCAATACCAAATAATGCCCCGTGTATAATCTAACCATCAGCGACGAAAATATAGGTCAGGGTGTGATCTGCCATAGAGTTCTATGAGTAACGTACCCTGCGTGTACCCTACGGCTAAAAAGTTCTATGCGTAACGTACGGTTTGTATACCCTGGCGCGCACTGCATCATGGAACCGGTAAAAGAACTATTGGATTGGTTCCTATTAGAATTCAAATCTGGCATAAATTATATCAGCATGGTGAGTGTGGAGGTGACACTTGTATCACTAATCAGTGCTTCTGTAGACAGCTATGTGTATTATACGGTACAATGCCGTATAATGCTGTGCATAGTGTAGTATACATTACTTTTGGGTTAATTACTGAAAAAGACAACCTGAAATCTCACCTGTATCATTCAACCACGTGGTTTTATCATCAACGATACACCAACCCTCATCTGCTACTGCAATTATTGGCATGATACGCCGGTTGTGCTTGTAGTGAAAGCGGTCTGGTATACTGTCCTTCAGATAAACTGTCATGTTAGGGTGTCGCGCTGCCAATAAGGCATTATAAATTGCCATGGTATTCCGATCTGTAAGAACATGAATCAAATCTTCATGAATAGTGAATACTCACCGAAACAAAATAGCATTGAAAACATTGTCATGCCAATTATCAAGGATCTGAAGCTGTAGCTTTTGATGACTCTTTCAAATATTTTTATTTTGTATATCAATTGCCAGTTCTTGTTTGGCTTCACAAAGCATCTTTTTTACCTTCACAGTTAAACTATTACAAAGGTTCAACATAACGTTTCGTACGTCCATTTTGAGTGCTTTTTAATAATTGTTCCTATGGAACTGTTATCTGGAACCATGCTTTTTAATCTGTGTGATCTCTTTATATTTTATCTATTGTGGAATGTTTGTTTTTAGACTGTGTACACCACAACACATTTCCATTTTTATATTGGATTAATAAAGGATAATCATCATTAACAGATGCCACGGCTTCGATTAGGAATTTTGCGGTAGAAGTTTTGTCACAATTCAGAAATAAAAAATATGAAAACATACTATAAAACCTAAAAATCGAATTTGAAAGCGAAATGTTGGTGATTTTCCGAAAAGGAATGTCCTTATCAACATCAATAAAAACTTTCTCAGAAATCCAATCAAAAATTATAAAAAATATGCCATACGGCATTTTTGTTTTCGCCAATATTGATTGACCCGGTCTCGAACTGATACTTTTAACTGGCATAATAACGAAAGGTTCTTGAGACGGAACTGACCTTTTTAACAATAATCTATTTCAAAACTATTTATTCGGTGATAAATGGTATGAAGGTTCTGTAATACGCACAGTGCATTTATTTTTAGCGAGACATTCGACAACGTTCCTAGCAGCCATTCACTGTTCTCATATCTTTAATATCACTCATTCAGTTACGATTTCAGTTGATGTATGTTACCCCCATCGAGAACCTGAAAACGCTATTTCCAAGCAATCCGGTGACTGATCACTTCTGAGAAATAAAATCTCATCACAATGGATCTGGCCATGGTGTCCAGTGTAATAAGTGAAAAAAGTGGAACAGAATGCACTTAAAACAGTACTTGAAGATAATAAAACGGGAAAACCCCATTATTTCTACCTAAGATTCCGACAAATCAAATATCACAGTCACATTACAGGTTATTCCATATTTTTTTTGTTTCGACTGTATTCACTTTTTCTAGCTCGCTTGCATATATTCTGCGAATTAGAATGTAACGGTTCAAAGACATTCTAAATTAACGCGCAAATGGAAATTATAAAAGTCGGTTTACTCTATGAAGGAATGGAGGGGACAGGCACGCCAAATAGGTGCCGAATATTCTTGATGTTTTATCATACATAAAGTACCTGCACACATTATGGATATATGTCGAATGCTTTATCTTGTCTATCTCAACTGCCTCTCCCAGGCCTGAGATATGACGAAGGGGGGGGGGGGGTGAAATACTTACCATCAAATGGATATATGGCTGCGGTAGGACTTGAGTCCACAAGATCATACAGATCTGGATTTACATAATCGTCCAGCTGAATTAAACGGTCCGGAGAGAGTTCCGTCATGCCATGATCACTTGTTATTAGAATGTTAATTTTCTCATACAGATCAGCTTCTTGTAATTTCTGGATCAGATAACCTATCGTATCGTCACACATTCGAATGACATCCAGAATTTCATCAGACTCAGGGCCGGACGTATGTCCTGTGTGGTCTGGCTCGTTGAAATATAATAGACCTAAATTTATAGGCTCTTCTTCATCGGTAAACCAGTCGATAACACCGTCGATACGCGTTTCAAAGGGCGTTGTATCACTATATTTTTTATACCGATTCGGTAAAATACCCATTATTTCAGTTTCACTTCCAGGCCAGTAGTATACACCTGTCCTGCCGCCGTGTTTTTGATTGGTAACCCAGATGGGCTCAGCTCCGACGTCCCACCACTTGCTGCTGGTGCTATCTTCTCCACCGATGTGAAATTTTTCATTGAGTACAGGGTCATACATATTATTCGCAACGATGCCATGGCTTTCCTCATACAAACCAGTTGCTATTGTAAAATGGTTCGGAAATGTCTTTGTAATGAAAGTTGGCACGATACCATCGGGAACAAAAGAACCGTCCGATATTAAAACGTCAAAATTTGGTGTTTCGACTTTCTGAAGATAATCCCATCGAAAACCGTCAAACGAAATTAACAAAGTCAACGGGCCATGGTGAAGACCCTTGGAAAGGTCAACGACGCTGAGTAGGAGCGTAAGGAATGAGCGAAAACTGATCAGCGATTCCATCATGGCTGCAATAGTGGCTCTGGATAATATACTACATCATCTCGTCCTAGTTACATGGAGTACGAGGTTGTTATTGTCATTGGGCACTGACGATGACGCGTGACTGCGTCAGCTGCAACCAGGAAAAAGTGAGAAACCCAGCACAAATGTTCAAATATAGCGATTTCGCCGCATCGATCAGACTTAGCTGAGATACTAGTGCTGGCTCGAGGTTTTACCTGGGTACGTGTGGGTGTCGAACGGCAAAACAAGACAGGTAGGCGGTGGAAGATAGTGTAGAAAAACCGGCACGGAAAGGAAGGCCAAATTTGCCTAAAAACGTTCCCAGGCACCCTAACGGTATCCCATTCGCCGATCAGTATTGTTTAGACCTCGACCTGCAGCTCCTTTTCCTCATTCAACCGGAAGTTACGTTGGCACATTAACATGGGTAATTTGACCTCATTTCGCGGCCGAAGTCGTCATAGACGTCCAATGCCCAGCTGTGGCCACAGGCGCACGACGTCTTTTAAAATGACTTGTCTGTAATTTAAACTTTGAAACATGCATTGTATTAATAACTGTGCAAGCGAAAATCATGTGGGGAGCTATTGAGACATACAGTGAACAGTGCCCCGTGCACGTCTGTGGTTGAAATTTAGTGTATTTGAAAAAATTATCTGTCATTCTCACCGGTTGCATTACCGATGTCCCAGGTTTGTTTATTCATTGGTTGCAATTTTTTTTTTTTGGGGGGGGGGGGTGGATGGCGGTCGTCGGATCATGAATGTGTCTGTATTTGTTGTTTCTCAGATAACTCTTTCATGGGTCCTCAGCATCATTATTTTTTTCATCAGGGCAACAATTTGAATGCAATGATGTTCCAGTCTTCATCATGATTTGCGAAAAAGTCAAGACTGCATTTCATTTACTAATAAAAATGTTTTAATTTCATCTGTTGGTTTTTGTGTAGGCAGCGTTTGAGACATACAGTGAGCAGCGCCCAGAATACGGCTGTGGCGCTCGGCTGTCTTGTACACCTTACCTTACCTTTGAAATACTAAGCTTATACATAGATAGCTAGGGTAAAGTAATAGGCACACACGAGACACATTTCTCATCATAACAATTACATGTTTGCCTGATTGTCTTTTTCTGGAAATACAATTGTGGAATTGCTTCATGACTATTTTTATGTACTTGTTTCTTCAATTTCGTTTTCTTCATTGTTATGACATCACCAGTAATCAATCGTCCCCAGATATTGGGTATCGTTTAGCCCGGTTCAAGCGCACCACACAGCGCACTCAACCGAGCAGAAAATATAACTCCTTGCAGTTGATTTCCACTTTCGTCGTGGTTGTATGTCAAGGCACGCTCACCAGACACAAGCCCAATCCTCACCTATCATACCTCACCCATGAAACAATCATGTTCCTTAGGCTTGTGTATCAACTGTGAAAAAGGAAAGGCTGTTCTGTACGAGAATATTTTTTTTATTCATTCATAATCTACTCCTGTAACATCTGGTTTTGCACACAAAGCCATTTTTTTATTGCCACACATTTTACGAATCATGCACAATAATTTTATGAAAATATGTCACTGGAGAGAAATAAGTATCATTTTTAAGGAAGTGGTCATGATTCCCTTTGTAGTGAAATACGAACACAGTTGTCGATCAAGTACTTACCTGAACTAGTCCGCGCTTCAGTATTTTGTCCCGTATCTAGTGTCAGCACGGGCCAGGAAGATAATTGAATATGATAAAATATTCATATGTTTAAGTTATTGATGCATTTTGAGAGATACTAGAGACACTAATGTGGCCAGCTTTTTGGTTGAAAATGGCAGTGAACTTCAATACAAGCATAACGAGCATGTAATCGGCCGCATAGAAAGCGCAGTTAAAGCAGTAGATCGCAAAAAGACTCGACATACGTCCAGGCTAAATATGAAATTACGGAAGATATTACCATGTCAAACCTAGACAAAACCTTCATGATCAAACTAGCAGACATGCCAAAGAACGGGTAGAAAACTATAGATGAGTATGTCGCCCACGAGTAATAAGTCGTGTAACACCTTAAATTTATGATATTTTGCCCTTTGACCCACAAAGATCATTTTAAAACTTGATCAAGCTGAATGCAAACGAAGGATGTTACATGAAATGAATTTATCTCACGTGAAATAAACGCACCCCAGTCAGCCAGATTATGTGCAAAGCAAATATAGGTTTTATAACAGTACTGTGTTATAATTTTAGAACAGGAATGTATAAAGACACTGATTTTAAGAAACGAGGAGAAGGTTTTTATTGAGGACCCAGACGATATTTTTCTCCGTTATCCCTTACAACATACCATTGTAACCTGAGTACGGACTTAGTGCCGCTCTTAAGTATATAAGATGAAGCCCGAGTACGAGGGCTCTTATCCGACTTAAAAACTATCGCCCCTTACTGATATATTTTCGTTTTCAATGTGTTTACGTCAACCGTCCCCTTTGTCAATGTAACATGTTTAGGATATGAATTAAAACTTTTATTTGTGAAATAGCCTTCCAATGTAATGGAACATCCTATAAATGCCCTAGGGCACATTAGTTTAAATGCCCTAGGGCACATTAGTTTATGTTTGTACCACCGCAGATTTTGTGTTGCAGCTGGTTTCCGCTGTGTTACCAAATTTGAATATTAAAACGTACCAGATGTCTACAGAATATGACATGTTCACTTTTGATTGGACCGTACTTTACTATGGCGCTGTCATTCATTTCTGGAATTTGGTGACCAAGGCTTAACGAGTAGATAGAATACCCTGAATTGAGCACTCTGATTGGTCAATCAACAGTAGATAGTTTTTAATTAGTAATAAAGATCTGAAGAGGTGAGTACAACTTGGTGTGCACTCCAGGATTATGATTCCCCGTAGTACCTCTCAGCTATTTAGACTTCGAGTGAGTGAATAGCCGCAACAACAACTGCAACAACGACCATTGACGTGACAATAGCTTCAGATGAAGAAGATGGCAAGGAAATACAAAAGGGAGAATACCGCACGCGCTGGTCAAATGAAGGAACAGGTACGCGACAAAGCGAGAGCCTATCGTCCCGGTGGTACAAGCTGTGGCACCGAGGCTTGCGAAATCGGGTATTTGCTATGGACGCGGAAAAGTCGGTCTTTGGAAACATGAATGTCGAGGCAAACCTGTGGCCGGAGCTGGATCAGTGCAACACATAAGTACAAGTGTTTGTCGCTGTTGAATGAGAATGTACGTTCGAACTCAAATCCACTTCTGGCCGATCCACCATCAATAAATGGATGGAGTGGAACGTAATTCATTCATGAGAATGAGAGTATGGAGAAGACTGTTAGTTTTTTCACAGTTTGTGCAGAGATCAAGGCATCCTAAGTGTTGAATGTACGCTCTCACGCGTTGATACTGACAGCATATGCTTATAACACTATTTCCGCGTTAATATATGAAGTTATTGGAAACTCTACAAAATATCAAGTACTGTATGTATATGTGATGCTTCTGTCCTTGGTATTTTCATTTTTATGGCTTAAATTCTGGTGAAACTTCTAAAATATACAACTCCAACAGGAGGAATGCAGTCCGTCCAAGATAGTTTTGTAAAAAAAAGTATATATTAAAATTACTTGCTTCATTCGTATCATTACAGTTAGGAATCATACTGGCATACAATATTTTCAGCAGTGAATGTTTTTCCCTCATAACATTCACTCCCTGGACCCTTATCTTCATCAGTAAATTTTAACAAATGGTTGTAAACAGTTGAATTTAGACTGTAGTTTGCAATGGATAATAAGTATGACACCAACATCCTCAATAATTTGAATCGGTATCTAGAGTTTTCTTTATTATTCTGAAAATTCATAAACTCTGAGTACACTAATCAAGGTGAATGGTACATATTTTGCATTCAAGTATTACACATATGATGTTACATGATTGAAGTATACATAAAGAACATGCAGGTACCCCAGTTTACATGTTTTTCACACCACAACGTGTGTTAACCAAAGCCGATCATTGAAGACATATACACAACAAATGCAGATTGTTAACAAATCTGTCAATAATTGGAAACCAGAGGCCATACCATAATATTCTTATGTCCCATCCATGGAGAGACCATGGTTATATGAAATACTCCGTCTCTTGTTTTATAATTAACATGTACAGAGGATTAACTTGTTCTTGTGTATGGAATTCTTTCTAGTGACGTCATCTCTCCACGTCTCAGGGACTGATCTTCAGACTCAAATTTGTTCAATACTTCTCTCATCTTCCACTTGTGTGGACTCATTTTAAAATTTTTGGAGTAAATGGAATTTTCACTGTCTCATATTTATGAAAATTTAAATTCCATTTTCCCCCGAGTGAGTAGCTTGTTTCTCTGGTACGAAAATTTGCATGGTGATCGTTTAGTTTATTCTTGATTTTGCGAGAGAATGGTTAAAAGTTTCGCTGGGGAACTGAGCTAAAGCTAAAGTCTTTCACTTCCAGGATGTAGTTACATGTAATCCAAATTTTACATGTTTTATCGAACTCCACAATGTTCTGTGTATGATGCAGACACTTGTTCTAGAACTTTCTTTAGTTAGACATGATTCGTTGTACAAACACTGAGACAACCATTTCAAATAATGAAAAGAAACAGAGAACTTGATTGGCTGAGACCATGTAACTGTGTGATTATTAAGCATCTTCTACCTCTAACAGAAAAACTTGTTTGTTTTCTTTGTCAGGAATATCCTTGACGTGGCCTTTGAGGCGATAACTACGTTGTGTTACACACATAGCAGTCAGCAGTATGGCGGCTATCAGAGCAATTCCTCCAGGGATGGAAATTGCTGGAAGAGACAAAAAATTCACTGTAAATTCGAAACCAGAAAAAAGAGCAAGGATTTTACAATTGGAAATTGAATGTTCTATTCACAACCCTTCATGACAATCGTTCAGTCGGTACATGTATATCCGCAATATTGGTATTTTGTATTCGTGGTATCTTTTCATTTCAAGTATGTCCACTGTACTGTGTTTGAGCATTTATGCTTCAAGCGTATTGGTACATCATGAACGTATATGACGAAGAAAGACATGGTTATATTAGACAATAAAGGGACTTCATCTCAGATCACTGTTAATGTCCGTCCCTTCTCTTCTGTACCGTAAATTTGTCTTGAGAAAGTGTTGAAAAGACTTGCAAGTGGTTATCACAAAGGAGTGTCTTGACATTTTGCAGAAAGGACACTTTTAATTTAACCCTTTCAATACTATGGTTTGACCAAAACTCATCGTTAATCAATTGTGACTGCGGACCTGTTCGCGGTGAATATGGAGTGAACAGGTTGAGAACACGACGTAATGAGATGAATTTGCATTCTGATAACAAAATGGAATGGCCAATACTCATTTTGCTTAGATCAATTTCAATCAAGAGCTACATAAGTTACAACTCATAGAATTCATACAATAGACCACAAAGTAGTCGGTGTGCCTTCTAAAAAAGACCAATAGCAACCAGTGATATTTTATAAACTCTTTTGAGACACAGTAGCAGTTTCCTGACATTTCTTTGTGTCTACAGCTCTATGTCAGTTCATGTACTTGTAATATTGAAAATTTACCTGTGTATAAAGAGTACGTATCTTGAATACAAACGAGCATCAATTTAGCTGATATATTTTGCATCGTCAAGTGAGTGTATTGACAAATGTACATTGTTGCAATTCCAACTTTCCATTTCATTTTCCATATCTCGAGATCTCAAATCATGATTTAGATCAATGTCGGAATAGCTATAGGATACGTTACAGGGCCCATTGGTATAACCTTTGATGAATTTTTTCTCTATATTTTTGTTATCATCCGATATGTCCATTCCATATTCTTGTTCAGCTCCCTAAAACACCAACTATTCAGCTTGCCAATAAAGCGGCCGTCTATCTGTTAAAAATACATTCTTTTTTATATTCCAATTCACTTGTCAACAACAATGCAGTCTACACATATACAGGCTGAATTGACAAAATCAATATTATGTATCTTAACATGCCTTGGGGAGTAGAACAAGAAACTGTATAGTTGATATGAAAAGCAACAATATCAATGGTGGAAAATCATCTAAAATTACAGCTACTGGCCCGTTTATATGTCAGTGTTTACTGGGACAGTATGTGTTTGTAGATCACATAGAGTATAAGAACATATTGTACCAATTATACAGCGCACTCTATTTATACTTACCAATAATCAGCGTTTTGGATGACGTAATTGGTTTTACAGAATGATGACTAGGAAGAGAATGATCATGCGAATCATGGCTTCTCAACATTGTTCCTGCGATAGCCAAACTACCATTGTTAGGCGCTGCTTCTATTTCCATGATTTTGCAGATCAGTGGATAGATGTCAACATTATTAAATTGCTCAAGTGTGAAATCCCGCTTGATGGCTGGACCATGTGCGATGAAAAACGGATGCATTGATTTGTATCTGTTGTCGTAGCCATGCCCACCTTCAATTTCTGAAAATGGAATAATTGAATTTAATATTTTTTTACTTAACTGGTGAGATTTCAAATAATTTTGATGCAAACCTGACCTCAGTAAATAAACAGATATATTATAAAATATGACGTACACTTCAGTCAATACACTAGTACAATTCAATGCATTGGGTTGCTATTAGAATTCAAATCTAGCATACATCAGTATGGTGAATCTGAAAGTGACACTTGTATCGCTAATCAGTGTTTCTACAGATAGCTATATGTTTGTTATATAATGCCGTATAATGCTGTGGATAGTGTAGTATACATTACGTTTGGGTAACTGCTTACAAACCAAGCTCAAACCTCACCTGTGTCATTCAACCACGTGGTTTTATCACCAACGATACACCAACCTTCATCTGCTACTGCAATTATTGGCATGATACGCCGGTTGTGCTTGTAGTGAAAGTGGTCTGGTATACTGTCCTTCAGATAGACTGTCATGTTAGGGTGTTTTCTTGCAAAGGCATTATAAATTGCCATGGTATTCCGATCTGTAAGAACATGAATCAAATCTTCATGAATGGTGAGTACTCACCGAAACAAAACAGCATTGAAAACACTGTCTTGCTAATCCTAAAGGATCTGAAGCTGTAGCTTTTGATGAGGTTTTCAGCTATTTTTATTTTGTGTATCTATTGCCAGTTCTTGTTTTGCGTCCCCCCCAGCATCTTTTCTACCTTCTCAGTTAAACTATTACAAAGGTTCAACATAACGTCCCGTGCGTCCATTTTGAGTGCTTATTAATAATTGTTCCTATGGAACTTTGTGCTTTGAATTCCTGCACACTTTACAACTCCATGTTTAAGTAAAGCATGCCCAATAGTGTAATCATGGTAGTGTAGGCGGGACCTCCACGGCTCTATGACCTTAAAGTAATGAGCTAGACTCCATGCAAGTCCGACATCATAAAAGCAAAATAGCAAAATGTTGTTCCTGTATACTTCATGAATCAGGTCAAGGGTACGTGTTCACTGCAATGTGTGAACAGCTATGGCTCATCAGTGACTGCATTGCTGAGTATACAATAATTAGTACGGTATGTGTGTGTGAATTTATGTCAGCTGTAGCTTGCCTTATATGCCCCATTACTGGTTCACTATCGTCCAGGAGTAGACTAAATGTAATTTGTGTGAAAATACTGAAAATAGCCATGGAAAACTGGCTGACATTGTACGACACCACGGGAGATCGAGAAAATGTATCTGATGGAAGTCGCACGTGATTTTGTGGCTCCTTCCCAACTTCGGGGGTGCTGAAAGTATTTCTTAACAGATGCGGCTTCGATTAGGAATTTTGTGGTAAAAGTTTTGTCACGATTCAGAAATAAAAAATATGAAAACATCCTAGAAAACCTAAAAATCGAATTTGAAAGCGAAATTTTGGTGATTTTCCGAAAAGGAATGTCCTTATCAACATAAAAACTCAGGAATCCAATCAAAAATTATAAAAAATATGCCATACGGCATTTTTGTTTTCGCCAATAGTGTGATTGACCTGGTTTTGAAATGATAATTTTAAAGGTTTTTGAGACGGAACTGTCCTTTTTAACAATAATCTATTTCAAAACTATTTATTCAGTGATAAATGGTATGAAGGTTCTGTAATACGGAGAGTGCATTCATTTTTAGCCAGACATTCGACAAAGTTACTAGCAGCCATTCACTGTTCTTATATCTTTAATATCACTCATTCAGTTACGATTTCAGTTGATGTATGTTACCCGCATTGAGAACCTGAAAACACTATTTCCAAGCAATCCGGTGTCTGATCACTTCTGAAAAATAAAATATCATCACAATGGATCTGGCCATGGTGTCCAGTGTTTTAAGGGGAAAAAGTGGACAGAATGCACTGAAAATAGAAACTTGCAGATAAAAAAACGGGAAAACCCCATTATTTCTACCTAAGATTCCGACAAATCAAATATCACAGTCACGTTACTGGTTATTCCTTTTGTTTACTGTATTCACTTTTTCTAGCTCCCTTGCATATATTCTGGAAATTATAATGTAACGGTTCAAAGACATTCTAAATTAAGGTGCAAATGGAAATTATAAAAGTCGGGTTACTCTATGAAGGAATGGAAGGGGCAGACACGCCAAATAGGTGCCGAATATTCTTGATGTATTATATTCACGCTCATCATACATAAATTAAAGTACCTGCACACAGTATGGATATATGTTGAATGTTTTATCTTGTCTATCTCAACTGCCTCTCCTAGGCCTGAGATATGACGAAGGGGGATGAAGTAGGGCCTACTTACTATCAACTGGATATATGGCCGCGACAGGACTTGAGTCCACAAGAACATACAGATCTGGATTTACATAATCGTCTAGCTGAATTAAACGGTCCGGAGAGATTTCCGTCATGCCATGATCACTTGTTATTAGAATGTTAATTTTCTGATACAGATCAGCTTCTTGTAATCTCTGGATCAGATAACCTATCGTATCGTCACACAGTCGAATGACATCCAGAATTTCATCAGACTCTGGGCCGGACGTATGTCCAGTGTGGTCTGGCTCGTTGAAATATAATAGACCTAAATTTATAGGATCTTCATCTGTAAACCAGTCGATAACATCGTCGATACGCCTTTCAAAGGGCGTAGTGTCATTATTAATTTTATACCGATTAGGTCGAATACCCATTATTTCAGTTTCACTTCCAGGCCAGTAGTATACACCGGTCCTGCCGCCGTGTTTTTGATTGGTAACCCAGATGGGTTCAGCTCCGACGTCCCACCACTTGCTGCTGGTGCTATCTTCTCCACCGATGTGAAATTTTTCATTGAGTACAGGGTCATACATATCAGTCGCAACGATGCCATGGCTTTCCTCATACAAACCAGTTGCTATTGTAAAATGGTTCGGAAATGTCTTTGTAATGAAAGTTGGAACGATACCATTGGGAACGAAAGAACCGTCAGATATCAAAACGTCAAAATTTGGTGTTTCGACTTTCTGAAGATAATCCCATCGAAAACCGTCAAACGAAATTAACAAAGTCAACGGGCCATGGTGAAGACCCTTGGAAAGGCCAACGACGCTGAATAGGAGCGTAAGGAATGAGCGAAAACTGATCAGCGATTCCATCATGGCTGCAATAGTATACTACGGTACATCCGTCATCTCGTCCTAGTTATATGAAGTACGAGGTTGTTATTGTCATTGGGCACTGACGATGACACGTCACCTGCGCGTCAGCTGCAACCACAGTCACGTGTGTTTGGATACATAGCGCGTAGGCGCGGCCGCTATATATCCAAACACACGTAACCTCGGCTGCAACCAGAAAAAAGAAAGAAACCCAGTACAACAAGTGTTTAGAAATACAGCGATTTCGCCGCAATCGATCAGACTTAGTTTCAATAGTAGTGCTCGAGGTTTTGCCTGGGTACGTGTGAGTGTCGAACGGCAAAAAAGGAAGGCCAAATTTGCCTAATAAAGTAATAAAGTTCCCAGGCACCCGAACGGTATCCCGTTCGCCGATCAGTACACTGTCGGATCGTTCAGACATCCCCTAATTCCTCATTCAACCGGAACTTATGTTAGCATATCATTAGCATGGGTAATTTGACCTCATTCCGCGGCAGAAGTCGCCCTGGTAGCATAAACATCACAGACGTCAAATGGCTAGGTGTGACCACCCCGGTGGTGTCACTGTCAGGGGAAATGGGTATCAATGCGTGTTCCTAAAATCACGAGGAAGGGAGTGTTTTTATCTCCTATATATCACGGGTCTGTGAAATCGAGAAAAAGGGGTATTTTTCCAAAAGCCTGGCCTGAGAAAGGTTTGAAATATCCCAGGAAATCATATCAGACACTCTAACCTCACCAAAAGTTTTATTGTGCGTTTCCTATGCTTTGATCTGGTCTAAAACGGAGATTTAAAATCTAATGACTTTATGAGTTTGACACTCCTTTTCCAAAGTTAACAGTTTCTTTTAGACTCTGATATGTGTTAATATATATGTGAAAGCAATATCGTAATTCAGCATTGACCTGACTCTAATATCACGTCTCCCTCCCTGGATTTTGTAAGCAAGTGGGTATTTTTTGGTCGTATTTTCTCCCATATTTCTCAAAATAAGTGGGTCTTTTTCGTTGAAAAATCCCAGGTTAGGGTATCTTGAAATTTTGTTAAACAAACATGTATGCCCATGCTCTCTGAGCGTGTCACCACCGGGGTGGCCACATGATCGGCGTTCTTCAGAAGAAAACTGTAAGAAAACCCAAGGAAAACTTTTAGTTAAATCAAAGTCTTAGGGTTGGCGGCAACAAACATGACCTCATCGCAAGGGTATTATCGGCCATAGGTGAGACATCGGCAGTAGGATCGGACGGGCGACCACTCACCAGCATCAGCTTCGGAGGAAGAAGATGGTCATGAAACAGAAAGAAATTTAGAATTGAACATCTAGCCGCCTGTTGAGTAATAGGCACACACTATAGGCACACGTAAGGTTTGTATAATGATGAAAAGTTTAATACATGACATCTCTTGGTCATATTCATAACTTCTAGACGATTATTGCTTGCATACCCTGTGTTCAAACACAAGTGTGCGGAGGGACTGTGATTCAGTTATTAAACCAAATGCATAGAATGCGCCAACACATTTAGACGGAACTCTAATATAAAATGCACACTTTGATCCATACAGGTGTGAAACCACGTGAAGCCATGTGTTGTTCGACCCAAATGCCAGAGTCGAGACACATTAACGCAATAAAGCGTTGCAGGGCTTTCACGCGGAGGACCCATCGCACAAAACAAAGAAAGTAACAATGTCATCGTAACACAATTTTTGCAACATTCAATATTCATTTGCAAGGAGTGCAAGTGGAGTGATTACTGCGCATGCGTGCAAACATTGGAAAATAATTTTTGCGGTCCTCTTCCATAACTATGCTTACTCTTTGGTTTACTGAGATAAACTCCAGAAGGAGTTGCTGGCTTATCATGGTAGTGTTAATTTTTATTTAATGAGCTCTGAAGTAGCATTTAAATCATTTGTAAGGTCACTATACAAGAATCTCAATTGTTGATATAGTGGAGAGATAACTCAATTGAGTTCCATTTTGAAGTCATTACACATCAGGTGTGGATATTTTTCATTCATATCTGTCTTTGCCGACTATTTTTCATAGAAGAGGACATTCCTACATTTTTTTAATGTTACAATGATTTACTTCAGAACTTGACTCAGAAGATCGTTCTGACGTCAATGTAAGAGTTATTGTATTGAAGATAACACTCCCTCCCTCTGAGCACCCCCCCCCCCAAATCGAACCTTTGGGGAATTTTTTTGCTTTGAAATTGAGATGAAGATAATGATATTCACTGTCAAATTTGCTAACCCTGGCCAATACATTTTGACCCATGTGTGCCAGAGGCAAAGTAAGGGGCCAACGTCACCTCTCTGTTAGTCTGCGTGTGTCAGTCTGTCAGTCAGTCTGTCTGTCTGTCTGTCTGTCTGTCTTTCCATCTGTCCGTCCATGATCTGTCTGTTAGTCTGTAGACCAAATTTCTTGAGCCCAGAACTCAAAAACTATTACAAAAATGTGACCAGCTTTGGTATGAGAAATGTTTGGCTGATTGAATGTATTGACAACGGAGTGGAACCTCATAGGTGTAGTTTGCAGAATTATGAGAAAATTGTATAATTAGGCCTATGTATTTTTTTTCATGGATATCAAAATTTTCCATTTTATTTACAATGATAATCGTTATTTATGTTGGTTGGTACAATTCATTCAGTATTGTCTCAAATTAGTATAAACTTTTCATAATTTACTTTTTAGAACAATGTTGGAAATTTCTTTGGTCAAACGTTCTCTCTCATATGACTTGATATGGATTTTAGTTCTTGTTAGAATAACCTCATAGGCCTATATCGAAATGATGAAAACATTTCAATATAAACATTAGGCCTTATTTTGTCATTCTTTGTCGAAACATATTTTTCTGAACTGCTGGGTGTAATATGATTGTATTCATTGCGCTGGAAAAATTTTAATATTTATCTAAATGGCCTGCAAATGTGATGCAAATCCTTTATTTAGCCTACAAAGAATCAATACAAAGTATTATCATTGTTGCAGCTGTGCCCTTATTGTCCAGGGAACACATTCATCCGATTCGTGCAATGGGTGAGAGTCTCTCCCCCACCCCCACCCCCTCCCCGCCCTGCAGGGCTCCTTCTCTCTGTATGCGTGTACACCGGCAACACCGGGCACCTGTGGCACAGCGCACCCTCTGCAGGCAGACTGCCCTCAACCGAAAGGTCACATGTTTGAGTGGGACTTCAACCGGAAGTTATTGTGATTAGCTAAACCGGAAGTCATTGCGGAAAGCAAGACATGTACCTGGAAAGTAAAGCATGCTTGCGGTTTACGTTTTATTTTGATTGCACCTTTGTTCGGCGTTTTTCTTTTTGGAAGGATCTGTTCGTCACGGAGTTCCATTGGGCATTTCGTAGTGTTTTAATGGTAGAACGTGGTAGAATTAGGATCACCGGCAATGAATTCGACAACCGCCGCGAGGTCTTGCAGTCTGAGTCTTGGAACAGCGAACGCTAATTCTCCCTTGCCTGAGTCACAGACCTACGATACCATGGTCGAACCTCAGAATATAGAATGTGTTGGCATAAACGACGGGGAATATGAGCTGACAGTTGATCTAGATTCTGATGGTATTTTCCAGTTTAGTCAAGAAGGTAAGGCAATCGGCGGAGGCAAGCGCGCACCATAGTGCAAAATATCGAATACTAGTATTTGTTTAGCCATCTAACTGGCTAAACCAGCTGGTGGTGGCCTTCAACAAAACTTTCAGTCAAACTTGATAGTTATTCTTGAGCACTACAATGTTGGGGAAACGTTTGTCTAGTTTGCACCACAGTCACCTGTAGGCTATTCCGCACTGCGTCTATATATCATGTATATCATATGCGACCCATAGATGTGTGTACATATGCCTCAGGGTATATGTACACACGTCTAAGTAACGCAGTGCGGAATAGACCACAGGTGACTGTGTTTGCACCAAGCTGTAGAAGGTTTCCTTAACTTCCTTAAAGTTTCATTCCTATCCTAAAATGGTGTATTCATTCAACATAAAAAATTGTGTGTATCTGAGACTGAGGGGAGTGACTGCATCATGAGAGTAGAGCTTGCATACATTTTCCTTTGATGTGAAGAAAGGCATATTTCTAATTGTAAAATTGGACGTTATTTCTTCCCAGAGTGTTCAGAGATTTGCAAGGTCGCCAGAGATGCAGGTCAACTGCACGAGCTTGTGGAGTCATTAGAATTTTTTCTGCTGACGCTGCACCAGCAATATGAAGACGACTCACTTTCCATAAATGGTAAGATATGGTGCTTGTACTCATAGAGAACTTAAGTAACATTACAGTGAAAGCAAAGACGAGTAAAAGTGTCACAATACCGATGTGAGAAAAAGAATCTTACACCCCAAAGGACCTGGGATCAGATTTCTCACATAATTTGGGATTATTTTGTGTGAGAAATCTGTTGAAATCTAATGATTATTTTGAGACAAAATATCCCCAACTCGTGTGAGAAATCTGATCCCAGGTCCTTGGTGTGTGAGATTCTTTTTCTCACATGACCAGAAAATGTGTTAAATTCACACTGGAAACATTGAATATTTAACTGTAAGCAACTATCCTACTTTGTGGCCATCTAGTAATCTATGTCACTAACATGACCTCTGTTCCAAGTTCCACTGTCGATACTTCTGCTACAGACGAGATGTCCAGAGAAACATTGGCTATATGTTCCAAGTGGCCTATGTTCACCAGTTATTTTGTAAAATTCTGCCATTTTTTTTTGTAAGTCTGTCACCAATGACATACAACATTATCCAAAATCGCAACAACTCTGTCGTCTGCCCCTGTACTCTGACCCTCTTACTTTGTAGTTCCAGTCAGTGTGTTACTCATCTTGTCATTGGATGATATTTTGCTGGTGGAAAGAAAGGCTGCTTATCATCCAATCAGAGCTTGTGTAATATTTCTAAGATTTCTTATTTCTGATCGCACACTTGAGTGTGGGATCGATTTTACCCACACCGTCAATCCCGCACTCCCATTGGCCAGGAATGTGAGAATAATAGAATCTACTCCAAGGACCTGGGATCAGATTTCTCACACTTGTTGGGGATATTTTGTCTCACACTAGCCTGCGGCTCATGTGAGACAAAATATCATACACAATTGTGAGAAATCGGATTCCAGGTCCTTGCTTGTGAGATTCTTATTTCTCACATGACCACAAAATGCATTAAATTCACACTGGAAACATTGAATAATTACTTTAACTGTTTCAGTGACTATCCTACTTCATCACTTTGCTATGTGTTATTCTCCAATAAACAAGATCTCCATGACGAGTTTCAATGCTGATATTTCAACTTCTGCTGCAGACAAGATATCCATCAGGAAAAATTGGCTATATGTTCCAAGTGGCCTAAAACATACACCACGCTGTCATCTACCACTGCACTTGACCTGCGTACCTTGTAGTTCTGGTCCGTGCATGTGCTGTTCATTGCATCTTTAGATGACATTTTCCAAGCGGAGCGAAAGGCGGCCTATTATCCAGTCAGAGCTCATGTAATAATATACAGCTTTTGTATGTATGCACATTTATACAGTGTGGGACAACTTCTGAGAGTGTGGGACTGATTTTTCCCACACTGTGTCAATCCCGCTCTCGCAGTAGCTAGAAATGTGAGAAATACCAGTTAACCCTTTCACCACCATGGTTTGGCCCAATGCCATTGTACATGTGCATCTACTGTATTGTTATGTTGACAAGTGTACAGACTAATATTCAAAGTGTAAACAGTAACAGACCATTTTACCACGGTCCCTCTACAAAATGTGGAGGGGGCTGTGATTGTACAGAGGCTTTGTTGACAAGCAAAATACCAGTAGTAGGTTTTGACACATTCTTTGGAATATAGAGAAAGAACTTGCAATTGACATAGAAAACAAAAATAGTGAAAACATTATTATCAAAAGTTACATACACGTGTACAGGCCATTTAACAAAACCATAACCCAGAAATACATACTATACCGGTACACGTACTAGTAGTTATCAAATTATCGCTAGAAGTGAACCTGTCCTTCAGACAAAG
This sequence comes from Ptychodera flava, assembly GCF_041260155.1. Classification (NCBI taxonomy): domain Eukaryota; kingdom Metazoa; phylum Hemichordata; class Enteropneusta; family Ptychoderidae; genus Ptychodera; species Ptychodera flava. Next base: position 26,489,574 of record NC_091928.1, on the reverse strand, counting down.
GTCATGGGTTTTTTGTAACACATGATAGCCTCTCTTTACAAACTTGTGAGACGGACATCTAAGAACTTCACTGTAACTATATTTTCTTCCAACAGGAGCGTCACTAATTGTTCTGAGCCTTGCACAACGTGGTCTCATCACAGTGGAATGTATTGTGCCAAACTCTGATAACCCTGAAGACGTGGATTCGCAGAATGAGCTTGATGACACTGATGGAGAGTCTACAGTACAGAATGAGTCATGTGGTATGGCGGAGAGTGATTCCCAAGATAGACACTTTGGCATACAAAGTCAACAAGAATGCATTGTTGTTGGCCATAGGAAGCGTAAATGTAAAGATGGCAGGAGTTCAGCGAGGAAACAAAGACCAACGAAAGAGTGTTTGCCTCAGCCAGGGCAGCCTTACGAGTGTTTGGAGTGCGGCAAAACTTTTAAGGCGAGAAACAACCTCACTAAACATGGTGCGGTACATTCGGATGTCAGACCGTTCGGGTGCCAAGAGTGTGGAAAGTGGTTCAAAAAGAAAAGGGACCTGAGTGACCATCTAATGACCCATTCCAATGTCAAACCATACGAATGCACCGAGTGCGGCAGATCTTTTGCCCGGAAGTGCAATCTGAACCGGCACTTTCTGGTGCATTCAAATGTGAGAGCGTACAAATGCAAAGAGTGCGGCAAGACTTTCAAACTTCGTCACATTCTCAATGACCACATGATCATCCATTCTACCGTCAGGGCGTACAAATGCGACGAATGCGACAAGACGTTCAAGAAGAAAACCGTGCTCAGCAATCACCTGCTGACGCACATTAACATCAGACCTTATCAGTGCAATGAATGCGGCAAACTCTTTAAATGGAAGGGCAACCTCAACAGGCACCTGATGGTGCACTTGAACGTGGAACAGTTCACCTGCAAAGAATGCGGCCAAGTGTTCAAACAGCGGCGAACCCTGCAGAAACACATGCTGGACCACACGAACGCGAGACCTTATGTTTGTAAACACTGCGGCAAGGCCTATAAAAGGAAACGGATACTCAATGACCATCTGCTGACACATTTGAACGTCAGGCCACACAAATGCAAAGAATGCGGTAAAGCCTTCAAGATCAGGCGAATACTCAACCATCATCTTCTGATCCACTCCAGAGGGAAATCATTTGAATGCAAGGAGTGTGGCAAGGCCTTTAAGAAGAAGTGTTTCCTCACGGATCACCTACTGACACATACAAATATGGAATCATGATGTTTACCAAGTATTTGACTCTTCAACTGTGTCTCTGCATTTGTATGTAAAGTGCATTGGTGTTATTGACTGTTGAATGTCTTCTCCAGTTTGAATTCAACTTCCAACTACAGATTGGCAAATCCACCAGCCCCCAGCTGAATGGCTGCTAGTTTTTATGACCAGCACCATACCGGTAGGTTTTGCTTGGGCATGTACTGGCAGTGTTTCATCTAGACGGGGTGGTGGGGGGATTCACCCTCCGTTGACATGTTGGCAGCCCTTAGTAATTTGTCAAGAGGGGATCAGTGCCTCATGACATTTTGTCAGTCACACCTCAGAGATATAAACAGAACACATAAACAGAGTGGATTCCCCCCCCCCCAATATTCTGGCAAAGGGGGCAAAGTCCCCCCTTTTGATGCCATCCTGGAAGAAACACTTGTACTAGCCCAAAAAACTAGCCAGTTACTGTTAGGAAAGTGGAAGCTAGGGCTGGACATAGCGATGGTTTTTGCCCACATGTATAACGTCATTGACCTGTGGATCTGAAAGCGATGGGCGTATACGACGTTACGTGACTATGTACAGTGAGCCGAAGATTGGTGTTCATACATGATTCTTGGAATTTTGCACCATGTTGAATCATGGAACAGGAATATTGAGAAATAATCAAAAGTTACAGCAATTGGACCTTATCAGAAAGTATTGATTGCTATGGAATTTTGTGTTTCACCCAAATGAATACACCATGAACTCAGAGTGTTTTGTACTGCTTCACTCTAAAACAACACTAGCATGGCTTATCATCTCATTACTAAGAAATGCCTCCTCACTTCAGTGTACGCAGAGACTTGTATAAAATAGGGTGCAAAGAACAGTTTTTGAAGATAGTGTTTCCTTGAGTGCAGACTTAATCTGCTGAAATTGAAGTTTGTTTGACAGAAGCCATGCAAAATGATTGTGTAATATAAGATACTATAGAAATATCAGTCCTCTGGAACATAGAAACTTGCAAGACTGTCCTGATTGATACACACATGTATGTATATAGTCAAACTGTAAATGACATTGGTAGATATTTTTCAATCACTGCTTGAAATTAAGAATACCAAAGGCATTTTAAATTGAAAAGAAATGCAAATCAAATTAAGCCTTTTCCTGCCCAGTCCATATTTCACCACCAGGTCAAGATTGTTAAAATTAATGAAACACGACGTATTCCATATGATGTATTTTAACATAATACTGTACATTTGAAGACTGTTGAAAACATAAATACTGTTTACTTGATTTTTTTGGACTAAAGATGCTACCCAAGTGGGTGAAAATACGTCATGTTTTGGCTCAATTCCCCTTTTTACTGACTTGGCTGATGGGGAAGTGATACAGTTATTACTGTCTGACAGGAAAAGGTGAATGAACATTTTAAATTTTCAACAATTGAAATGAAATTGAAATTAATTGTGAAATGTCTGTGAAAAATGATGAAATAGGTTTCGAAGACACACTGTCCATGTGGTCTAATCTGAAATTCAGTGTAAACGTTGCTTGAAATGTCTGGATTCCTGGGAAAAGAAAGTACTGCATTAGTATAGTACGTAGCTATGGGCTCTTAGTCTGTTAGCCCCAAACCTGAGTCAAACATTGTGTGCTTTATATTGAAATTTTAGCAGAAGTGGTATATTTACACAAGGAAGAACTCCGATGTGATTAAAAAATACTCTGAGGTGTGGCATTATAAATATTAACAAGAATGTGCTAATTGCTAAATTTACAATCAATGATTACAAGGTTACAATCTATCATTACTTCTTGTGGAACCCATCTCATTGTGATTTGAGTTCGATGTAGGAATTTGTAACAGCCAGAGTTTAGCAAATTCACAAAGCTCTTCCAGTTTTTCAGGACCAGTGTCAGGGTGTATCAAGTTCAATGCAAAGAAGCTAATGTGTGCCAGCGAGTATGGAAATGCACGTACTTCTCTGCGCATGTTGTTTTGTTTCCATTCAAATTCCTGATTTAATCTATTTGCTCAGCCCATGATAAGTGCTATGTTACACAAATCCAGAGGAGAATTAATGACCTTTGTGAAAATAGGACTTCAGAAACTAATATCATTGAAGAGCTTATGCATCTAAAATAAAATACATTGTACATTCCTGTGATTTGCTGTGCATTGAAGCAGAAATTGGAATAATTGTGATATCTTAATATGAAGAGTAATTTTTCTGGAAAAGGTTTATTATGTGCATCTCATGCAAGGAACTTGTACATAATAGTAATATAATGACAAATGCAACAAAAAATATTAAAATTAACTAGTGTGCTTGTAGTAATGGAATAATTTTACAAATAAATTCTTACTTACCTTGTGACCTACATGTATGAGAGTGCGCATTCATGTATATATTATATCTGTACCTGTATATTTTAAAGAATTGATATCTTGTCTAGAAAATTGATCATGTCAAAAATTAATCTATTGTCAAGGCTGTGAGCACAGATGACTATATCAAGATGTTTTGTCATGTAAAATATTTTTTCATTGAACTTCAATTATTTGTAAGTTTTGGTGTTTTTAGATATTTTTTCTGTTGACAAAAAATTGTTGGCGAATACAGAGTGCTTCAACCATTCTGGTAGTGTTGGGAGATGTAGAAAATGTGCAGGTGTGTATTGGATATTATTGATAAATAAGGAAGATACATGTATTGAGTCTAATAATAGAACTATCGTTAAAGGGACAAAGTCGCCCATTTTTTCATGAATTTTCTTTGATATGAAATACTACTCATATTGTCTCACATGTCGAAAGATACTGAATGAATGGGTGACCATGCATATATTCGACCCAGGTTTCAGACAGCATACATGAAACCATGGTGAAAATGAATTAATGGTCATGACCATTAATTCATTTTCGCCATGGTTTCATTTAATTTGTCTAAAATCAGGGTCGGATATATCCATGGTCACCCATTCAATCTGTATCTTTCAACATGTAAGACAATATGAGTTGTATTTCATATCAAACAAAATTCATGAAAAAATGGGCGACTTTGTCCCTTTAATTTAAAATACATACAATATACTACACTAACACATACTTTTGCATTATTATTTCTGATGATTTTATGAAGTTACAGACCAGTAAATTAATGTAATGTCAAAAACAATAGTGTCATTAGAGATCTTCATTGAAGCTTGAAGGGTCCTAGCTTTGCATTTGAAACTGGTTTAGAAAGAGCACTGCCTGCTGGACTCACAGAGCGCATTCATCGTATAGAACATTACAATATTCTGTTGTAATCAGTGGGAGTTGTGAGGACCATGTAAAAAAGTGTCAATTAGCTGCATGCATTTTGGCTGTAATGAAAGTGACTGCCAAACTGTTGATGTGACCTCAAACTCAGACCTGCAATGGAATTTTCTCCACAAAAAATAGGAAACAGAAAATACACTGAATTTTTGTCCATGTTTTCAGACAAATAGATACGCTGTTGTGTAGAATATCAAAATTGGCAGCTTCCACAGCAAAAGCCACCTTACCTTGTACAGTACATGAAATTATATCCTAGTAAGTTTTGTGATATCAAATGTTCAATACTTAAATGTTCTGTTAGGAAAATACACTTCCCTGCTGAATGATAAGTTACAGTAGCAATGCAGTACAGACTGTAGTGACTGTTACTTACTTAGAATGTTCATGAGAAAGTGACAATCTTCATGTCTCCATAATTGCTAGCACTGCTACGAACAGCAGAACAGCCAAAGGTGGCATTTTTTTTGCGGCATGCAGTACTTTCAGAGATCTTACTGTGCACCTGATACTATCAACTGGTTGTTAAACCACCCATTCCCCAATAAATGATGACTGTGAAATAAAAATATTGTCTCTTTGTATCTGTCCTTATCAAATATAGTTTGCATCAGATAATCTATTTGGAGAGTAATAGTGTGTAAAGCCCTTTGAGTCGAGGTTTTAATATGATTTTCAGCGCAATTTGGCCGAAAATGGGGATTATACGAATGCTTGAAAATCATGTTGCTCCTCAAGTCACATATTATTTTGAAGCCCGTAATTAGTTTTATAATATTTTTTAAGCAAACTTGATAATGTCTCCTTGCCCATACTTGAATGCAATCTCTATCAATCTTGCATTGGACGTGACCCTGCATGTATCTCAAGCCTGAAATAGTTTATATAGCATTTGCATTCTGATAACAATAGGCAATAGGATAGCTCAAACGTCTTTAATAAGTTTCCTATGCGTTTTCCCATTGTTGAGAAGCCCCTCGCAAGATGTGAATCAGTCTGGTTGCCTGCTCCCCTTTCTCTTTGTTAGCACTTCACACTGTGCAGCTGTGACAGCCAGAGGCAGCGGTAGAAAGGGTGCAGAGACTGGTGAATCAGCTGGTGAATGTGTTTCACTTGTCGGCCGTTGGTGGCGTCAATACAGACAAGGTCGTGCAGTTCAAAGGTTAAAGAGCAAACGATAATCATGGCGATATCTTTGAGAGCTGCGGAGTGAGCTCGAGAGTCTAGCTTTTCCTTTTCAGAGAACGATCAGTTGAGAAAAATTTAGGCTGTTAGCATGACCTCTCCTGAGCAAACGACTACCTTGCAATCGAGTTTCGGGTCTGTTCTTCAGTTAAGCCCCAACGGTAAGTCTGTCCTCAGTCCGTTATTGCCAAGGTCCCTTTGTGGTCGCGTCCGGACTCCAAGCACAGTCACTCCGCGGTACTGTGGTCAAACTTTGACCATGTATTTTTCATTTAACTTTGACTCAAAGTTACATGAAAAATACCACGGTGCACTGTGATCCTTTGTGATTTTGGGACGATTTGGTACCCACGGCGAAGTGGGTTTGGTAGAGACACCAGCAACACTAGACCAAAAGGGGGATTTTCTCCCGATCGGGTGACTTAGAAATATTGTATTTTGATACAGCCATCCCGATTACATCACAGTCGTTTGGAGAGCTATTCAGCGCTGGGACTATTCGCCCCATAGACGAGTGTACAGAAGCGAGAAATACCTCAAGTCTGGAAACAGAATGGCTATAAAAACCACGCCATGTCACATTCCGTGTCTGATTTCACTGTGAAAATTAGCAAGTTCATCTATCATGCAACCGTCGATCGTTCCCTATCATTCTAAAATTTCATACCTGATACTTTATCTGATTCAAAAACGCTCGTTTCGTGTGATTTTCGGCCGAATTCGACGGACACCTCGCCAGAACCTGGGGATGAGCAACATTCCGGTCACCTCACAGTGGACGTTGGGCACCTCCACTTTACTGACGTTAGCGCCGCGTACCTATGAGGGGTGACTTGAAGGTTGTTCATGCCTTATGTTTTGGCGACGTGTCTTCTGAATTCGGCCGAAAATCACACGAAAATTCATACCTGATACTTCATCTGCTTACAAAATGCTCATTTCCTGTGATTTTCGGCCGAGTTCGAGAGACACCTGGCCAAAACATAAGCGTGAGCAACATTCCAGTCATCCCTCATGGGTAGGCGGCGCCAACGTCAGTAAAGTGGAGGTACCCAAGAGGTGACCGGAATGTTGCTCACCCCCAGGTTTTGGCGAGGTGTCCGTCGAATTCGGCCGAAAATCACACGAAACGAGCGTTTTTGAATCAGATAAAGTATCAGGTATGAAATTTTAGAATGATAGGGAACGATCGACGGTTGCATAACAGATGAACTTGCTAATTTTCACAGTGAAATCGGACACGGAATGTGACATGGCGTGGTTTTTATAGCCATTCTGTTTCCAGACTTGAGGTATTTCTCGCTTCTGTACTCTCGTCTATGGGGCGAATAGTCCCAGCGCTGAATAGCTCTCCAAACGACTGTGAGGTATTTCTCGTTTCTGTACTCTCGTCTATGGGGCGAATAGTCCCAGCGCTGAATAGCTCTCCAAACGACTGTGAGGTATTTCTCGCTTCTGTACTCTCGTCTATGGGGCGAATAGTCCCAGGCTGAATAGCTCTCCAAACGACTGTGATTACAGTCTTTCTCTCAATGAAAAATTCTCCAGATCTGTAGAATTTGTGTTAGATGTGTAACAATTTAAAATTGTCTATGATTTGCTTTAAGTGAACAATATAGCAGAAGGAAAAATAGTAAACAATCTCCTTCTGCAATAGCACGTAGGTAATATGTCATACCATGGAGGTAGTAGAGACCTCCATGGTCATACTGTGACATCCGTAACCTCCACAAATGTAATAATCTCCATAAATGTAACATCAACCATAATTGTAATAAAATGCACCCATAAATGTAATATCATCCATAAATGTAACAAAAATCAACCATAAATGTAATAAAAAAACCAACCACAATTGTAATAAATGGTAACCATAAATGTAATAAAAAAATTACCCATAAATGTAACACTTGTCAACCATAAATGTAATAAATCTATTTTGTCATCGCAATTGAAGAATTAGCCCAAAAATATTTACCTATGTAATAAGGAATGCAACTCCACACATTATTCGTATCTTAATTATTTGCGTTTAGTGTATTTTGTATATTTGAAAGTGCATTTTGCGTTTCCCTATTTTGTGTACAGAACTGATCGGCCATGGCGAGACACAGCTGTAATCTGAATGTCAGTGCAGTCTCTACTCCAAAGTGGAGGAGACTGTATAACACTACAATCCTTTAACGCCGTTTTTTCGAATTTTGCCGTACTTTCTTAATCAGTCGCCTCCAATTCGTCTCCAGTTGATAAATTGTGTGGAATAATCGACAGATTGTCTGTATTCATATGTTGTCCCACTTGAAGTTTGTTCCTTCACTGGGGATGCTAGGATGTCTAATTTTGTTCTACTGTGTTCGTATTGTTTTTACTAGGAGACTGTCAGTTTCTTCAGCCTGGTGGATTCATGGGGGGGTCACCCTGTTTTTGACTTTGGTGATAGGGGGGGTCACCATGTTTTTGAAATGCCCAATAGGGGGGTCAGTGTGTTTTTGAATTTTGACATAGGCTCATCATTGCCTAAAATGCTAGTGTCAGCCACAAATTTCATCATTCAGTTGTATTTTTCGGCGCGCCCTTCGGGCGCGTAACTTTAATAATCAGTCATATTTTTCAGCACGCCCAACTTTAACATATCAAGCATACATACATCAGAGATATCTGTATGTTCAATATTTTTCAGCGTGCTCTTCAAGCTCATTACTTTAATATATCAGACATTTTTCAGCATGCCCTTCAGGAGCATGACTTTAATATACAAGGCATATATATCAGAGATATCAGGATGTTTCATATTTTTCGGCATTCCTGACACTTTTCTGTTCTCTCTATGAGAATTCAGTATGAGAAAGCAACATGCACAAATATTTCACAATATATATTTGATACAGTGACTTATTTTAGAGATAGAAAAATGACAAGATACCTTTCCTTCTCATTGATGCAATTATTTTCCTTTGTTTCACAGGTTTATGAACAAAATAACAGTTAAAAAAGGCAGTTTTTGTCATTATTAGCTGTGCTTTTATGGTTTCAATGTTAAAAGAAAAGGTCCTCTCAGACACTGTACACATCAGATTTGGCTAAAAAAGCTCTCTATGGCTCCTCAGGAGATTTAATTGGATGGTTGGCAAGTCTTAACACCCATCAAAGTTTTTGATTCACTGCTTTTTCCTCCTTGATATTAATGATTGATATCCATTTCTGTACAACAGTTCAGGACATCTGGTTAAGCATAGAAAGTGTGAAATACATTCACAGCTCATTCAAAATACAGCTCATTCAAAATATACTGTATTCAAACTTTAAGATTGACACTTTGAAATTCCTATCTTACAACTGACATGTCAACAATTTCATTCAAACATAGAATGACTATTTAAAATATAGAAATATGTAAAATGTAAAATATAAATATTATATATATATATATATATATATATATATATATAATTTTATATATATAATTTTATATATATATATATATATATATATATATATATATATATATATAATTTATGTCCACCTTTTGTTTTATCTATGTCGCACCCCGGGGGGGGGGGGGGTCACCCTGTTTTCAAATTTGGAATGGGGGGGGGTCACCCTATGTTCAAAATTTGGAATAGGGGGGGATCAGCCACTTTTTGACGCTGGCAAAATATAATCCACCGCCCCCCCCCCCCCCCCCCCCCAGGCCGAAGAAACTGACCAGTCCCTAGATTGAAATGAAGATATATGTTCTCGTCAACATGTTTTGTGTCGTAATATTTCTCTGTTGTTTGTTCTGAGTCATCTGTCATAAACTTTGTGTGGTATCACTGGTTGCAACTTATTTTGACGCTTCCTTATTATGTTATTGTCAATGTCTAGAACTGCTATCCCACGTCCATTATCTAACGGTTTGATCTGTACCTCGCCATTTTCTGAGAGTGTTCTCAAATTATTCTATTCTGAGCTTCGGAAAGGAAACCTAGTTTCAGGAAAGTATGCAATAACATTACACTAGTCTTATTAACGTTATTATTTACTCAGGGCATTGATAAACAAATGATCACATATGCTAGTTCAAGTTTATTACATTTATGGTTGAATTTTATTACATTTATGGTTAATTTGTTTATTACATTTGTGGTTGTGGGTTGTTACATTAATGGTTGACTGTTTTATTACATTTATGGTTGATATTACATTTGTGGAGATTATTACATTTATGGAGGTTACAACATCAAGTGTACATGTACTCACAACAAAATCCTTTGTTTCCACAGAATGTGCAGAGATATGTGAAGAAATTCGGAAGTCTGGCAACCTGCATGTATTGGCAGAACAATTCGAGTTGTCATGTCAGACAATATATCGGCAGTTCAGGGAAGATTTGTCATCGGGAAATGGTAATGTTGTCATTCACATACACATACCGGTATCTTAGGTGCCAGTGCTGGCAGAGTTTGACATCAAAGCTTGTCCAGCAACAATTTCTTTAAGTAATCTACAAATAAAATCCTAAGGTAGAATAGAGGTTTATCTCAATCGATCAATGAGTACAGTCAAGATTGGTAGAATTGTCTCATGATGTCATTATGCGGCAGTCAGTGTCAACCCCCCCCCCACCTGGGGGCATAGTGGGGGATTTGGAAAGTAGTCTTTATGAAATTTGTCAAATGCCTACCCCCTAGGGCAAGACAAAATCCCCTACATTTCCCCCCACCCACATTCATAAATTCTGCACTTGTCCATGAAAGTGAGTTAGGGGATCAATATGAGGCGATTGCCCCCACCCCTCTTGGACATTGTTTCATGGCAAGCACGGTCTAATTCCCCACATTTGTCCTGTATCGCCCGAGGTGGGGTCCCTCAGGGAGTACATTGATTGCTGCATTATCAATGAAATAATTTTAGCGCTTCACAATTCAAGAAGACTGCAAAATCATCAGCGGAAGTATACTTTTACAAATTTCTACAAGAGTTTGCTTTTCCCCCCACAAGATCACTAACATTAAATGTTTTAAAATGTCATTGAAAAGTACATGGAAATCAACATTTTGGTCATTTGTCTCACATTTAGCATTTCTACCTGTAGGATAGAATGCGCCTCAGCAATATGTATTCAGACTTTCAACTTTCCTGCAACTTTTTTTAGCTCCGCTGTCAGCGACGCGGAGCTTATCAAATAGGTTGATTTTCCGTCGTCGTCGTTCGTCGTCCGTCGTCGTCCGTCAACAATTGCCTTCTCCTCTGAAACCGCAAGTCCAATTGCTTTGAAATTTTATATGCAGTTCACTTAAGGTGACCTCACTTCAGTTTGTTCAAATCGTGGTGAAATTTGCATATTTGTATTTTTGGGGCATTTTTTGGTGTTTTTGGTAAAAAAATCATCTTCTCTGAAACCGCTTGTCCCATTGCTTTGAAATTTGATATGCAGTTTGCTTAGGGTGACTTCAGTCAGATTTCTTCAAATCGTGGCGAAATTTGCATATTTGTATTTTTAAGGCAATTTTAGCTACTATAGACTATAGTCTATAGAAGCTATTGGGATGGGTATCCGTCCGGCGTCCGTCGTCAGTCTGTATGTATGTATGTATGTATGTATGTATGTCCGTTTGTGAGGCGTCCGTCCACTCAAATATCTTGAGAACCGCAGTACTTACTGATTTGATATTTGTTGTGTAGATGAAAATATGATTTTGAGAAACTATTTTTTTTAATTTTTTGATATTGTTGAAAATAGGCAAATTAATGCCAAAAAAGGTGTTTTTGGTAAAAAATCTTCTTCTTCATAACCGCTGGTCAGACAGCTTTGTTATTTGGTATACAGGTCCCTAGGGATAACCCAACTTAGATTTGTTCAAATTGTGATGAAATATGCAAATGTGTATTTTTAAGGAATTTTTTTGTCATTTTTGGTCAAAGTTTGACTTACATTGTATGTAATTCTTGTACTGTATAAACCCTATCAATTCACCCAGAAAAAAATAATTAATATATTTTTAAATAATTGAATTAATTAGGAAATCATCAAAGCCAAAATAATTTTAGTGTGGAATTATCAGAAAGTTCAACTTTTTTTGACAGTTCATAGTGAATTGAGGATTAAAACATGTACCGGTAAAGGCAACTTTCCTGAATCCCAACTGTGATATATTCTGAACCACCATTTATGTTATCTAAAAGAAATTGCTCATAATAGTTTGTCATGATAGGGTGGTCAAATAAATAGAGATAGAAAAAGTTCTAATTTCATTTATGGTTGACTTGGTAAGGATAAATAAGATTACTTTTTGAGGAAAAAAATAGAGTGGTCAATTAAAAGAGTGGTCAAAGTGATAGGGTTTTTATGGTAAAGCTGGCCTGTAAGATTCCTCATGTGCTATTTATAGCAATTATGCAATCTGTGTAAACAGTGCAATGAAAGTGTAACATGATTCCTTGTAATGCTTTTGATGACCTTGAACTTCTTAAGTTTCAAACATTTGTCTCTTCAGTGTGCTTTCTCTGAGTACGTACAGTCTCAACTGATTCAACAGAACTTACTTACAATGTTAATTTGAAAGTTAAAATGTGCTTGGTTAATAGGATGAAAATATAGATATATAATTAAAAGATAACCAGCTCAAGATTCTTTATAACCTGACAGATATGCTGTTTTTTTATGACGTAAATCTTGATTTAAGCAAGTCTTGTTTACTTTAATTAGAATGTAATTAACTCTCGTTTATTGCTATTATAGACTAATATAGTCTGATGAAATATGCAAATCTGTATTTTTACGGAATTTTTTTCGTTTTTGGTCAGGCCATCCTGAAATGAGCTATCAAAGATATCCACCTTTTTCATCAATACATGTGTCACAAAAGGTTATTCTCTACATAACACAGCAGAGCTCTGTCAACTGTTGAGTCGCTTGTTTTTTCAAAACCGCTGGTCAGACAGCTTTAATATTTGGTTTACATGTCCCTAGGATGACCTTAGTGAGATAATTTCATACAGTCAGGAAATACTTAATTTGTATCCATGTCTATAGTAGCTTCAGGGACTTTGGTCCTACCGGTATGTTTGTCATTTCTGGTAAAAAAATCTTTAAAAATCTTCTTCTTCAAAACTGCCAGTCAGATAGCTTTGATATTTGGTACATACGTCCCTAGGGAATCTATTTCAGATTTGTTCAAATTGTGCAGAAATATGCAAATTTGCATTTTTAAGGCAATTTTTGCCATTTTTGGTCAAAAAATGTGTATATTCAAAACTACTCATCTGATAGCTTTGAAATTTGGTATACAGGTTCCCATAGATGAACTGAATGATATGTATTGAAATTATGATGAAATCTACAATTTTGTAATTTTGGGCAATTTTTACCAGTTTTGGTCAAAAAATGTGTATTATCAAAATTACTCATCCGATAGCTTTGAAATTTGGTGTACAGGTTTCTACAGATGAACTAAATGATAATTATGAGATTATGATGAAATCTGCAATTTTGTAATTTTGGGGAATATCGGAGATGAAAGTTTATTTTCGTGGACTTGTTGTGCGGATTCAGACTCTGAACTATGATAGCCAATCAGCTTTCAGTATTCATTAGCCAATCACATCGAGTTTGTGATGTTGCGGTATCCCGCCAAAAATGGATACTTTTCTCACGTTCTAGATGTTACTGTTCAGTACTAGTTTTAGTGTTGTTGAGTTCTAGTCAATAAAGCGGTTGAACGCTGATTCGGGTGTCGATCCAGTTATTTATACTGACTCAGAACCTTGCTCAAATCCCCATCCCGTACATTTTTTGGTGCCGAGACCAGGATGGCAGACGCTCCAGAGCAACCCGTATCGACACCACTCACGAGACTGAAGGGAACGCGAAGAGGCCATCGGGCTTCGCTGACCAAACTCTTCAACAAAGCCGAAAATCTCATCGCCTCTTTCGACTCTGCAGCCAACAAGACGACTGCCCTCGACAATCTCATCACTCTAAGTGAACTGATAAACTCTAAGTACGATATTCTTGCATCAGTAGATTTGAAAATAATCGAAAGTGTTGACGAGGGTGCACTCGAAGGAGTCATCGAGGAGGCTGACGACTATCTCCATAACGTGTTCGACAGGAAACGTAAGATATGCAGATTTATCGACAGAAATTCGGAAAGCTCATCACCAGCCAGATCTAACAACGGAGGAGCTTTACCCACAACTCAGTCTACTTCTGTGAAAACCACTAGTCTACCGAAACTTCAACTACCCACCTTCTCCGGGGACATACTGAAATGGGTGAGTTTCTTTGACGCCTTCAAGTCTGCTGTAAATGACGACAAAAATCTGGGAGACGTACAGAAATTCCAGTACTTACGCGCTCAGCTTCAAGGTGAGGCAGCTCGGACCATCGAAGGTCTATCTCTCACAAGTTCAAACTACGGACATGCACTTCAACTTTTGGATGAACGGTATGGCCAGAAACACAAAATCATAAGCGCCTACATGAAAGCGTTGTGGGACATGCCTACTCCCACGGAGAACTCAGTAGTCTCAGAAATTTCTACGACACCCTTGAGAGCTACATTCGTGGCCTTCAATCTCTTGGGAAAGTGAAGAATCGTATGGAGATTTACTTGTACCCATAGTGTTGGAAAAACTTCCAGTAAATACTCGCAAACAAATCGCACGGGAACACGGTAACAACGAATGGAATCTAGCCAGATCTACGGAAAGCGATTTACAAGGAAATCGACGCACTACAGGCTGGATACTCAACCGATGAACTTGACTGCGGTTCCTCCGATAAACCATCCATGACAGCCGCATTTCACGCCAAAGCTTCACCCGCTAAACCCAAGAAATCCAGATCGTGTGCCTATTGCAAGGACTCTCATTTTCCCAACGACTGCATTGTCGTCTCAGATCGCGCCAAGCGACTTGATATTGTGAAACGCGATAAACTTTGTTTCAATTGCTTGGGAAAGCACCGAGTCAGTGAGTGCAAATCAAGATTCAGTTGTCGTGTATGCCGCAGAAAACATCACACGTCTCTTCATCAAGATCACACGGACAATAACACTGATAAAACTGCAAAGGCAATCGAAAATACCCCAGCTACTGAGACACACGTTCAATTTGCCAAGACGGAGGAGAGCTACAATAACAGTAACTCGCGAAACGGACCAATCCTTCTCAAAACAGCCGTCGTTCCAGTCTCTACGAAACGCCAAACAGTTGACGCTACGGTGTTATTCGACGAAGGTGCTACGCGTTCATTCGTCACGAGAACTTTCGCTACAAAACTCGGTTTGAAGATTAAAGGCACTGAAGTAATTCGGCTGACATCATTCGGTGACAATCAACCTCGCGAAAGATCAATCGATGTAACCACGCTTACACTAAATACGCTCTCTGGACAGAAAATAGACATTTCTGTGCTCATAGTTCCTCAGATCACCACAAGAATGACTAACTTTGTCACGCGATCGCTCATCGATGTACCCTACCTACGAGAATTGACCCTAGCTCACCCCGTTTCGGATGCTACTTCATTCGAGATATCTGTGTTGATCGGTGCGGACTATTATTGGGATTTTGTAGAAGATCGCGTGATTCGTGGCTCAGGACCTACCGCCGTGTCCTCAAAGTTCGGATATCTCCTTTCCGGTCCCATTCACTCACGAAAGGCGACCAAAAACCCAGCCACGATTCTACACATTCTCACAGACACCTGCGAAGAAGAGTCTCAACTCAAAGTTTATTGGGATCTCGAGACAATCGGTATCAAAGACGAACTGCTCGCAAACAACAAAACGAAAGATGACTTCGAACTGTACAGAGACACTCACTTACGCATTGAAAATGGCAAGTATGTAGCATGGTTGCCATGGAAACCAGACCATCCAGCCCTGCCTACAAACTATAATCCGCGGAGATGCGTACACGTTCTATGGCTCCAGACTGACACCGGACATTCTGGAGGTTTATAACAAAATCATTTCCGACCAAAAGTTTCCGGATTTCATCGAAGAAACGACAGATGATGAAAGCGCGCGTCGCAGCGGCCACTATCTGCCACATCACCCAGTCAAGAAAGATTCAGCCACGACGCCAATACGGATTGTTTATGACTGTAGTTGCAAGCAGTCGACCGATTCTCCAAGTTTGAACGATTGCCTACTAACGGGCCCGCCTCTACTGAACGACCTAACGCAAATTCTACTTCGATTTCGGGTAAACCGCATCGCTTTTTCGAGCGACATCGAAAAGGCCTTTCTACACGTGCGATTGGATGAAAGTGACCGTCAGTTTACAAAGTTCTTGTGGTTATCCGAACCAATGAACCCGGAAAGTCCGTTCAAAACGTATTGTTTCAAGGTGATACTCTTTGGCGCCGTCAGCTCCCCATTCATCCTCAACGCGGTTGTAAAGACCCACTTAGAATCTCGCGAACGCACTCCAACTTCGACCGACCTCGAGAACAATATTTACGTGGACAATATCCTCAGCGGAACCGATAGCAACGAAGATGCGGTCGAATACTATGAAGAGTCAAACCACTTGTTTGAAACGTGCGGATTTAATCTACGAAGCTGGTCGTCTAACTGTGAAGACATTCGCGTGCTTGCAGAAAGAGACCATAAACTCGAACCGGACACTACCGTAAACGCACTTGGACTTCGTTGGTTGACCGAAACAGATGAACTAACGTACGCCAAGAAAGATCACAAACCGGTCGATAGTCTCACCACGAAACGCGAAGTCGTCAGAACAACAGCGAGCTTGTACGACCCGCTTGGCTACCTCTCTCCAGTTCATGTCAAGGCAAAGGTGTTCATACAACAATTATGGAAGAAAGGACTGGCCTGGGATGAACCCCTTGGTAACGAAATGTGTAAACAGTGGACAGATATAGCGCATGATATCAGTAAAACTACAGAGCTGAAATTCAAGCGACAGTACTTCGATTCTCCAATTCAACCTGACAGTCAAGACTACGACTTACACGTGTTTGCCGATGCAAGCAAGAAGGCATATGGTGCGGTCGCATACCTTCGTCATGGCAACAAGACCGCAATCGTGATGGCCAAAACTCGAGTTGCGCCTCTCAAAGAACTAACTTTACCTCAGTTGGAGTTGATGGCTGCCTTGGTTGGCTCAAGGCTAATCAAGTTCTTGTGCAACGCATTTATGGATAAACTACGTATTCAACAGTGTATTTTATGGTCAGACAGCGAGATAGTTCTACACTGGTTAAACAGCGACAAGAAACTTCCAGTCTTTATTGCCAATCGCGTCAAGGAAATCAGAGGAATTTCTTGTACCGCTAAATACTGTCCTACAAAGGAAAATCCAGCAGATTTGCTAACCCGAGGGATTTCTGCGCGTAACCTAGAGACAAACAAACTTTGGTGGAATGGACCCTCTTGGTTACACCACGGCGACTGGCCAATCAGCGAATTGTTTGACAGTGCCATACACCACGTTTCACTGTCAGCTGCAAGAGACGACGATCTCCTTGGTAACTCAGATCAGACAGGAGATAACAAAATTGTCAGCGAACCGGAACGCGAAATGCCAGCGACTGGTATACAATTCATTGTGGACGCGAACAGATACAGCAACCTGCCAAAACTCCTTCGCGTGTCTGCCTTGATCATGAGATTCGTCTCGAATATGAAGAAATCATCTGTTCGGAAACGCGGACCCATCACTGCAGATGAAATACAACACGCGGAACTCGTTTGGATCAAACATATCCAACAAGAGACTTACGGCAGACGTTCAGTGCAACAGAAAGGACAGTTTGCTACAACACAGAAACAGCTAAAACTTTTCGCCGACGAAAGCGGAATACTGAGATGCGATGGAAGATTACAGAACGCGCCTATCGGCTACGATGTGAAATTCCCGATTTGTTGCCGAATAATCATCGATTTACCGATCACTTAATTCTCGACGCACATTCACGACTTCTTCACGCCGGAGTACAGTCAACTGTAACAAACTTACAGCAGCGATTCTGGATCCCGAAACTACGACATACTGCGAGGTCTCTCCTGAGAAAGTGCGTCACATGCCGTAAGATAAGTGGAACTTCGTACACATATCCAGTACAGGCACCTCTCCAAACAGATCGTGTGAACATTACACCACCGTTTACTGTGACAGGAGTAGACTTTACTGGAGCTTTGTACATCAAATCTACGAAAACTGTACGTGACACAAAAGTGTACGCGTGTCTATTCACCTGTGCAGTAACACGCGCGGTTCATTTAGAGCTAGTCACTGACTTATCGACGAGAGGTTTCCTGCAAGCGTTCCGTCGTTTCGCAGCGAGACGTTCACTTCCTAGTAAAATGATCTGGCACAATGCGACTAAAACTTCATATCAGCATCGGACGAATTGAACCGATTATTCGACGCGCCTGAAGTGAAGGACTACTTGGTGAATAAACGAGTTGAATGGAAATTCATACCCAAACGAGCCCCATGGTTTGGGGGTTTTGGGAGCGATTGATTGGGCTGACGAAGAACGCCATAAAGAAAACTCTGGGACGTGCGTATGTAACCTACGATGAGCTGAACACCCTGCTAACTGAAGTCGAGGCAATGCTGAACGACCGGCCGATAACTTACGTCTCTGCCGACGTTAGAGACAATATACCGTTAACTCCAGCTCATCTACTGCATGGTCGTCCCTTGACTACGTTGCCATATCTATCTGTTGATGATGTAAACTCACTGACCCTACATATGGCAACCACGATGAGTTAAACAAACGCTATACTCTGCTAACTACACTTCACACGCGATTCTGGCGTCGATGGGTGTCGGAGTATTTACCAGCTCTACGCGAGAGCCATAACTTGTCCGGAAAAACTGTAAATGCCATCAAGGTTGGAGACATAGTACTTGTTCAGGACGACGTGAAGCGACGCCTAAATTGGAGTTTGGCTAAAGTTGAAAGACTCAACTACGGACGCGACAACCTTGTAAGATCAGCGGAGATTAAGACAGCCATGGGACATACAAGTAGACCCGTGAACAAACTTTACCCATTAGAAGTTAACTCTTGCTCTCATTAATGTGCATTACAAGAACTGAGTAAAGACACATTTCAGCATTTCATTTGGTGTTTAGATAAAACAATGTTCATGTTTCATTCGATATATTGATTGAGCTATTTCTCAAAAATTCCGCGGCCCGGGAGAAATATCGGAGATGAAAGTTTATTTTCGTGGACTTGTTGTGCGGATTCAGACTTTGAACTATGATAGCCAATCAGCTTTCAGTATTCATTAGCCAATCACATCGAGTTTGTGATGTTGCGGTATCCCGCCAAAAATGGATACTTTTCTCACGTGCTAGATGTTACTGTTCAGTACTAGTTGTAGTGTTGTTGAGTTCTAGTCAATAAAGCGGTTGAACGCTGATTCGGGTGTCGATCCAGTTATTTATACTGACTCAGAACCTTGCTCAAATCCCCATCCCATACAGGGCATTTTTTGCCATTTTTGGTCAAAACATGTGTTTCTCAAAAAGTACTGGTCTGATAGCTTTGAAATTTGGTATACAGGTTTCTACAGATGAGCTAAGTAATATATATTGAATTTCTAATGAAATCTGTAATTTTGTATTTTGGGGCAATTTTTGCCATTTTGGTCAAAAAATGTGTATATTCAAATTACTCATCTGATAGCTTTGAAATTTGGTATACAGGTTCCCATAGATAAACTGAATGATATGTATTGAAATAATGATGAAATCTGCAATTTTGAATTTTGGGGCAATTTTTTCTATTTTTGGTCAAAAAATGCGTTTCTCAAAAGTACTTGTCTAACAGCTTTGAAATTTGGTATACAGGTTTCTATTGATGAACTAAATTTGATCTTTTGGGCATATTTAGATTACAGGTGACTGTATACCAGTACCTTTAAAGCTCTCAGTGTAAGAAAACTGTTCACTGTCTTAGTTTTTCGAAAATTGAAAACTTTATTCTTCTTCATCGAGTTTACACAGGGATGGTAGCCATTTTGAATTTCAAATATTGGTAAATCATCTTTCTCTAGTACAAAAATTTGCACAGTGAGCCCCTGATTTTTATTCTTGATTTTGAAAAAGAATGGTTGAAATATTGCTGGAGTAAAGTTTGAGCAAAAGTTTAAGTCTTTCACTTTCGAGACGCATACTACCTTACAGTTGTTTTCTCAATCTCATTCTTTGGAAACAAATCATACTAAATGGTTTTCACGCCATGCAAAAATGCAGATGTTCTTGACACAATGGCATTGAATTTGTTTGGTCTTCTCACAGGATAAGTGCAATCTTGCTAGACATAACACAACACTATATCTCATAAATGTGATCTTCAGTACTTAATGTCATAAGTCTGATGAAATCCAATACTTGTCCTGCAGATACAAATTGTACAAGCATGTTGAACTTACATATTTTCATATATTTTTTTAATAGGTACTGCCATGATTATACAATGTCTTGCACAGCGAGGTCATGTTACTTTAGCGTTCAACGGGTCTGGTACTAGCAAAAGTTGTGGCGAAGACCTTGAACATGAACGTGATGTTGAGTTCAGTTATGTCACAACTACCGCTGATGAAGGATCATCTGGAGCAAATACTGAGTGTTCTACTGTTGCTGACACTGACCTTGAAGAAGACCATGCCATTATGCATGTCGGAAATGAGGTCTCACAAAGCAAGGGGTGCATCGGAAGTGATGGGATGAAATCAATAATTTTTCTAATGGATTGCGATGCCAAAGAACAGGCATCACAGTCAGTCAGAGATCATGTTTGCCACTATTGCGGCGAAACTTTCACATGTAAAAGAAAGATAATAATCCATCTTCAGGTCTGTCCAAAAGTCGGGCCGTGTGAATGTTCAGAGTGCCGCGAAATGTGCAAAGTTCAAGGAGAGACAAGCAGTAGTGCCAGGCAGTGTATCGATTTGACTGAGCAACCTCATGGATGCAAAGAATGCAATCAAAGATCCATGAAGAAGCCCAATGTGTCTGTCCAAACGGATCAAGACTTGACCCAGCAAAGAGTGTCTGGTGAGACACCGGTACCTCCCCAGACTTTCTTCCAGATTTACAGACCCTATGAGTGCAAGGAGTGCGGTAAAAGGTTTCGAACAAATCCCAGTCTCAGAAATCACCTTGTGGTTCACTCGACCGTCAGAGCGTATGAGTGCAAGAAGTGTGGGAAAACATTCAAGCACAGCAAAAGTCTTCGTCGCCACTTCTCGCACCATTTACAGCCCCGACCGTACAAATGTAAGGAGTGCGGTGAGGCATTTAGAAGGAAAGACAAGTTCAAGGACCACCTGTTGATCCATGCAAATGAGAAACCATGTGAAGGAAAGGTATGTAGGAAAACATTCTGCAGAAACAGCAACTGTAATGTACATGTATACATGTACTTATTGAGTTGACCCATGATTTCAACGTAACAGCATATGAATGCAAGTAGTGTGGCTAAATTTGCAATTTTACTGATAAGCCAACCAAAATACAGGTACTTATTACAGATTTAATTAGCAATGACTTATGATATATATTTGATCATTATTGTTTTTGGGTGAAATACTTTCTAGATCTACCACCACAATTAGTAAGGTGAAAACTTTGTATTACAACTTAGTAAAAGAAAACAAGAAAAAGTAGCTGTATACCAGAACATAAATTATGAAATCTTATCAAAAGACAAGTCACTCTGTACATGTACTTCCCTGCATGACCTTATTTCATCTGGTCATTGTGAATGTGAAATTCAATTTTCGTTAGTTTTTCAATAAAATTGATTTAAGTGACATGGTCTTGTAAAAGAGCAGATAAAGTGTACGTCTTTCATTTTTTTTATAATTTTGTTTCCTATGTTGCATTTGTTATGTTTTTCTCTTGTGAAGTAATAAGCAAGTGATATACTTCTGCACGAACAACTGAATGTGTTGATCTCAAAGTTCAATGACTTCAGCATGCATCATCACATGTCGCCAACAGGGTCATCAGCGACGTCTCTAGAACATAAACAAGCGTTACACACTCTTTGAAATTCCTTCTGATAGAAAAAAGTCATCGGTGACAGCAACTGAAAAATGTTCACGTTTTTTTAGAATGTACGGATAATTAGAGTTGACTTATTACATTGACTCATTCACATTTTCCTAATTCTGTTGTAGGACCTGTCTTCCCCTAAACAGGACAGTGGTGATGACGAGGAGGAAGACTACGATGCCTGTGAAAGTGAAAATGAAGCAAGTGGTACAGATCAAAATTTGTAAGTCGATACTTTTATACATGCTTCTTGCATACAGAACTAACAAAAAGACTGGAATATTTAATAATGAATTGCACAAAATAAAGAGAAGTCAGCAATTATATTTTCTGTGCTTTATTTTGCAAACGAAGAAGGGACTTATTTTCTTCTCAATTTAATGTTTTGATTGTATTTATGCAATAAAGCATGAGGTATAACACGCATAATTTACAAGTTCATAACAATCATGCACAAACTACAGTCATGCCCGCGTATAACCTTGCATAGTGCATCGCACAATGCCAGTGTCAATGACGCATTGTACCAACACTGTCTATTGTACCAGCACAAGTGCAGCGCACTTTTAGACTGTCCCGTGCTGTGCGGCGCACCCTACGCTGCGTGAAAGGGAGTTGACACTTTGCGTTTGACTGCACTTTAATGCGCTTGGCCGCATCAGCTCTGACGGTGCTCAAAGAAACCGTTTAGCGACATGGCCTCCACTGCATTTTACAGGTACACTAATGATCTTTTTGTGATTTGCTACAATTGCCGAGCCTGCTTGACCCTGGGCCGACACAAATGCAAACTTCCAGTCACCATGGTTACTGGAGTATGTTTTCCAGCGTAAAGATTTACGTAATAAATATCAGTTTTACCTTTTGTAAAAGAGTTGTGTCACATTATGTCCCATGGAGAAATGTTTATGTTTTGTAAGTTTCTCGTGAGAATAAATAAATAAGGGTTAGCTACACGGTACAGTGCTGTAATTTACTGGACGAAACTGGTATGGTGTCGCAAACCTTGAACAAAATTGTAATAAAATGTTTTGATCGATCAATAGAGGTTGACCTAATGATATGCACGTCCTGCTGAACCTGCTTGACCGCGGAAAGCTACAGCTACAGTCCGTCCGAATATGACTCCACCGTCTCGACATTATAATGACATGCACTTTTCAGGCGTCTGTAATCAAAATTCGGGGTATGGTCTTTCCATGTATCGCCCTTCTAATTTTCATATTCGAAAATCGGAATAGTGAAATGGGTTAAAAACGTTCATATGGAACGATGATTTGCTGAAATCCTACCAAAATGAACGTCCTGTGAAAATAGCACTTGTCCGAATCAAAACTAGTCGTATTGCCTAAACTGAACATGACTGAGAAATGATATGAAGTGTAAGCGTAATTTTGTCAGGTGGGGTTGGCCAGTGGTTTATGTTGTTGTTTTCCATGAATGCTTTCGTACTCTTGCTCACGTGTTTTGCGTCATTATCTTGTTGAAACTGGTGGTACGCTGGGTAATGTGTCTCAACGAATGGTAGAAGATGTTTCTGCAGGATTTCCTGGTAGAACTCACTTTTCATGATGCCGGTAAAGATACAAATTGACGTCGCGCCCTTCTTCGATATTCCCGCCCAAACGTAGACCTGTAAACAATACAAACAATAAAACGTGATCAATACAGGCACTTTTGAAAGCTAGTATTTTTTGACATCGTCATCAACATCGAACTAGCATAGATAATGACCGTTTAACAATTGCGTGGAAGCTAACATTTATTTGAGATTAAACCGGTATTTACCTCTGTTGGGTGTTTAGCAACGGGGTGCAGACCTTCTTCCATTCCTTCTTTCACCATTTTGTAGTTTGTTGTCTGCTGGAACACAACTTTGCTTTCGTCGGTAAAAATCACATCATCGAAAGTGTCTCTACTTAACAAAGTTCTCTTGCACCACGCAAAACATTTAGGACGATAAGCCGCATGTATCATTTGACAGTACTTGGTTTTTCTCTTCGTCCACCCAAGCCACCGCCTTACGTTTTTGACCGTCGTCACGGAAACGTCGATGTCAAACTTTCTTTTGATTTTGTGAGAAAGTTCACATGCAGAGAGTTCAGCGTCTTTCTCTATCTCCTTGTAGATGAAATCCATTTGCTCAAATCCGAGAAGACAACGTCTGTTAAATTTTCTTGGCGGGTCTACGATGCTGCCATTTTGCCGATAGCATTTTAGAAACAAACCTATGGCATTTCGGCTGACACCGATTTTGTCTTCAGCTTCCAACCTTTTCTTTATCTGAACTATTTTCAGGCCGATACTGGACAACGATACGATTCTTCGGCGAACATACTTGTTCAGTCGAAAGGTTCTTTGAATTTCTCATGGAGCAGACATCTTTTTGAGTGCAGTATGCAGTGGCATCGAATAGATACTGTGTGTGGTGCGTTAATAATGAATTTGTATCTCTTGCTCTCTTTTGTTACTTTATTTTGTTCGCTATGATGTCATTAGTTAAAGGTGTTTATTTTTTGACTAACGAAGTCAAATATGCAAATTAACGTTCAAGAATGTTCACGCTCATTGCAGCGGCTCTCGATCGATAAACGCACTTCTCCAAAAGTGCCGACAAAATCAGCGGTGCTTCAAAGTCGTAAAACGTATAAAAAAACTTGCTTTTGCGAAATCTTGTCAGTCGAGATTGTGCTCTCTGCATCACAAGTTATCTGTGTTCAAGACAAGCACAAGTTCCCTGTGTTTACTACGATCATTTTTTTCCTCAAGATTAACACCTATTCTATGGCATGCTACGGTCGCTCAGCAACCAAAGGTAAGCTTGGTAGCCACTACCATAGAGTTATCGTTTTCAAGCCATCATGTGTCAACAATGACGTTACTGTGTATAGACATTTCCTTTTTACATCTTTTATACGAAGTTTTACCCAAATTTCGAGTCGATTTACTTCTGCCTGTTTGGGTGTGGCTTTTTTTTCTGTCACGTGCCTGATACTTAAATGTTTTTCATTTCTTTTTAGTTCCAGCCTATGCATTGGTTAGATTCGAGGTCGACGATAAAACCATGGTGACATCGTCACGTAAAATTCAAGAATGCCACCTAGCTCAAGGCAAGACAGTCATGGTGAGGTGGAAAGAAGGGGCATCGAAGACATGGGAGCGCCTCGCCGCAACTGTCATCGCTGCATCGGACGACGAGAGAGCTCTCAAATCACTGGAGGTAAGACTGGCTGAAGATGAGGAGAACGCTGATCCACAGCCCAACGACTCCGACGTCACCAAAGCAACAAGAAGTGCAACACCGAGCGTTGCTTCTGAAGTAAGTACCAGCAATGCCGTCTGCCTTTCTCCCAAAAATTGCAACATCGGACTTGTTGATTTGCAATGAATCTAGTCACATTGGTTACGTTTCAATAGTGACCCTATCAATGCTTGGACTATCACCAAATTGTTATCACTAAAGTCGCACATGCAATAGCAAAAGTAGGAACCTATTCAAACGCCAAAAGGATTAGTTCACTTTTATTTCTTTCTAACGGTGACTTGCAGGTAGATACGGCTACTGCTGGCTGGAATAAACGTAAAGCTACAGCCCCGGGAACCAAGAAGACGAAAAGGAAGAAAACTGGCAGAAATGAACAAGTAAGTAATACCAACTGTTCCTGGGGTAGTTTTTATCTGTTAACTATGTTGTGTCCTCTAACGGTCGACAGACATGCAAGGGTACTTACAGAAATCGCGCGTTTACAGTAATACTGATGGAAATCTCGGTCCAAATAATACAATGTAACCCGGCCAGCCAGTATCAGTGCCACATAAGCTTACTTCCTTTGCGGTAAAAGAGAGATTCCGTGTCTGTATTCCAATAATATTAAAGTTAAATTATAATTTTTCACTATGTTGTTAGTTAATTCCCAATACCATCGTTTTTCTTTCTCCATAGGCAGTGATTGAAGAAAGTGGCGAGGCAGCACCAGCAAGTGACGTCATTCCCGTCGACATGCCAACCATGGACAGGCTTGACCAGTTGCTCAGCGATGAGCAGCAGGCCACTTTCCATGAGCTGATGACAGCTGGCGATGGCGAAGGGTCCAAATGCTGCGAACACTGTCAGAAACGAGACGGGGACATCGAGTTTTTGAAGAAGTCCGTTAGTCAGCTGTTAGCTGCGGTTAACACGCTGACAGAGAAGCTGACGTCAGTGCAGGACAGCATCGCCGACCACAGCATCACCAACCAACTGAACCAGTCAGCCATCGCGACTCCACGGATAGGCGAAAACATCGACTCCACACCGGAACCCGCTGTCACGATTGATTCACCATGACAACTAGAACAACGTGTGACAGTGATGCAGCCCCAGGAATTATTTAAGGACAGTGAGATTGCCAAAGAAGTCGGGAACACGATTCGCAGAACTTCTCTGCACCGTGACAACTTCGCTAAAAGACTGGTTTTCACAGTGTTGAGCCACAGGTCAATTAGGCATTATATTTGTGATGATTTTTCCTATTATTATCATAAAAAATAATTATGAATATTAATAAATTATTAATATGAATGTTACAGAATATTAAACTTTTTTACACACAATGTCGTCTACTTTGTGTAAATGCCGTCTGGAAACTCCATTGTTTTGATAATTATGATTATTAATAAATTATGATTATGATTAATAAAGTCATATTTTACACATTGTAATGTGCTTATGTGAACAACCCTCTGGAAACCCTCATACAGTTTCACAATCTATGCCAAAATATACAAGTGACACCATTGCCCAGGTTCAGTCTACGGCGAGAGTTACCATTGCCCAGGTTCAGTCTACGGCAAGAGTTACTACACAGTGTATATAATGAGAAGGTAGCCAGCTCCACTCGACAGTAAACTGACATACCCATGAATTACCTCCGTTTTCTTCACTTCTGCATGTTGATTCTCAAAATTTCTCCCGGTGTTGGCAAGTCCATAAATCAGCCATCAAATCTACCCAGTTTTGACCACTTGACGGAAAATTTGTGAAGTTTGGGCTGTGAGAAGGTATATATCGCCAATGAAATGAAGCAGCCTTAGCGAAATCGACAGCATCTGGGATATTTTAGGGCCGTTTGCGAAATTTGAATGTAGCCGCCAAGCGGGGCCGAGGGCGGAGCCATGATTTAACGTTATTAGATATGCTGACATAATTGATCGTACAGCCAATGAAGCTCGTGACATTTGATTAGACCTCTCATCAGTTGACCCGAATGTACATAGGTCTGATCAACATCAAAACGTGGAATGAGTTTCATTTCTTTAGTTGGACGATGTATTTTTCGAACTTTATAGCGGTTGTAAGGTTGCTCCAAAGCAGCTTACTGGGTATGCGATCAATGGAGGTGGTAGCTTCAGCGAAACGGGGACAGCATCAACTGAACAAACACCGCAGCAGGCAGCTCAATATAGATTACTGCGATCGTGTTTGCCAGCATTATACACCTTAATCCTTATCCATATTATTCGATGACACCGTCATCACGTACGTCCATTACAAATGTCCAGATGAAATTCCGACGACAGTGAGCACACCGTCATCGACTGTGACCGACTCCTCTGCCCCTCCTCTGACAAACACATCAGCGACTAATCCGTAGCAATGAATGTTTCCACTAGCTGTGATATTTGACCGTGGCGGTGACCTTTGATTTGAACGCGTTCTCCGCTGCGATATCACAGCTAGGTTTCCACGGTATCCACCTATTCCCGTAACCTCCGCCATGTTCACATCGTACCCACAAATACCTTGAAAAGCAAGGAACACGACTAACACTTCCAGGCCTACAAACGTGCTGACATTTTCTTGCCCGTTCTCGTTTCAAAATTTAAATGTTTTTTCCATAGACCCTGCTGCATCCACAGTCTCTTGGTGGGCTATTCAGCTCTGGGACTATTGGCCCCATAGACGAGTGTACAGAAGCGAGAAACACCTCAAGTCTGGAAACAGAATGGCTATAAAAACCACGTCATGTCACATTCCGTGTCCGATTTCAAATTCGGCCGAAAATCACACGAAACGAGCGTTTTGAAGCAAATTAAGTACCAGGTATGATGAATTTGAGAATGATAGGGAACGGTCGACGGTTACATGATAGATGAACTTGCTACTTTTCACGGTAAAATCGAACGTCGAAGATGACATGGTGGCACAATCCCTATACGAAATAGCCATTTCATTTCCTGACTTCAGCAGCAGCCTGAAGTTACAGCACAGCCCTGCGTGGTACGCTGGTGCAGAGTAGGCCATTGAAAAATGCGAGTACAATTGTGCTCTGATTTCCATGGTAAATTTATGCGCTGTCAATGGGGTTGAGCGCATCGCACACTGGCCCAAGCCGCACCTTTACACTGTGCGTTACAGAAACCAGCATTGTGCGGCAAATGTACCAGCATAATGCAAGGTTATGCGCGGGCTTAGCTGTAGTGCAAAACAAAGTACGGTACATTACTGAGGTGGTTTATTGCTGTGAAGATTCTGGATTCAAGAATTTTTTTGCTAAATATTAACTTGTGCTTGTTCCAACTGTACGGTATCACAAAAGTAGCACTGTTATTTTCATATCTCGACCAATCATGATGCCAAATTTATGCCATATGATACCACTGTGTCATGTACATGTGCATGGATTTGATTGATGTGAGTTCATGTCAGCTGGGGTTAAATAGTCATATGACCACTGCTAAAAGAGGCCTCTAAATGAACTCATAATGAAATGGCCAAAACAAAGAGTTTTTGGTCGACAGGAAAGATCTGTCAGAAGAAATTAAATGATTAACCCTTTGACCCTGGCTAGGAGAAAAATGTCTGTAGGTCATCATAGGTTACCAGGGGGTCAGGGTGCTAAGGGTTAAAGGGAGGGGATCTTCGGAACTGGACATGTGCAACTTTCTTGTTTACACACAATGTATTTCATGCATGATATCTAGATGCGTAACGTCAACTTAGCTGCAACATTTAAATTTTGTGACATTCATTGTAAACAAACATGTTTTAACTTTCATCAATCGCCAACGTACCCTACATGTACCGGTAGATACAGTGTTTACATCGGTCGTAGGGTCTCTGGCAACCTTTGAGCAGATTTCTGATGACCCCCCTCCCTTTTAGTTCATTCAGATATTTAAAAAAGCAGTGTGAAAATGTTGAAATTTGTTTTAAACTGCCAAAATTTGTCAATGTGGCACACGCTTCACCATCATCATTCATTCGAGTTTCTGTTATCTGCTCCCAATTCACTGCTATACTGCAACCATAGCCATGGAGGTTGACATGATTTTAAAATACAATTCACTCCATATTGCTCTTACTTATTGGCTCATACAATATGGCATTCATTTTAACTAAATGTTTAAACCCTATGGTTGGTTTTTACATGTAGCTTTGCCGCACTCTTTATAATTTTAGTTCTGTAGTAGAACTGTATCAGGGAAGTCATGAGTGAGGCTAGCACCCGTACTCAAAGATTTACATTGGTACCGGTAGAGGCCCGCATCAGATTTAAAATTCTGTTGCTTACATTCAAAATTATCCATGGAAATGCACCTATTTATCTGAGAGATTTATTAGATTTATATGTACCTGCCAGAGACCTGCGATCGAGTGACAAATTATGTTTAACCCAACACCATGGTAACTTTAAAAAGACATATGGACAGAGAGTGTTTTCAGTATGTGCACCCTTACAATGGAATAAGTTGCCATTTGAAATTAAGACCGCCAGAAGTGTAGATAGTTTTAAGCGCAGTTTGAAAACCTACCTTTTTACTCAGTTTTATGTGTAATTTTCTGTTTTAATTTTCTAGTGTGGTTGTACTTTTAAATTATTTTATCCAGCTATGTACAATGTGCTGAAACGTATGTGTAGTGCATTTTAAACAATTTTCAATAATAATAATAATAGCTCCCCTTCTGCCTCTCAAACGACCTCCTGAAGCAATGTGCCGACTCGATCCTGCCACACTAATTCTGTTCATAGTTCAAAGGTCGTAAAAGCACATATTGGTATTGCATTTGAACTTGTCCTGATAATGTAGGCATCATTTACACCTAACAAATATTAGGGTCCAATATGTGACCTTAGTCACCTGTGTATTGTCTAGCTAGTGACCAAATGACCACTGGCGTTTTTTTCGATGCCCCAAAACGTGGTTTCGAAGGTGATTTTGGGCTATGCACCTAGGGTTATCTGCTCCACCCGTCTGACCTCGTCTCCCGAAAATGATTTCGGTCCTAACCAGCGACCTAATGACCATTTGCTTTTTTGTCGATGCCCCAAAACGTGGTTTTGAAGGTGGTTTTGGGTTATGCACCCAGGGTTACCTGCTTAACCCATCTGACCTTGTCCCCCGAAAATGATTTCGGTACTCAGGAGCAACCTAATAACCACTGAGAAAATTTTCTGACAGGTTACTTGATCGCCAGGGTATTGTCTATGAGGTGACCAAACAACCACTCATCATCAACATTTCTGACAGGTTTCTTGGTTTCTTGTTCTTAGTGGTTATTTCGTCACCATGTAGACAATACATTGGTGGCCATGAAACCTCTCACAAATGTTCTTAGTGGTCATTCCGCTGCTCCTTAGACAATACATCGGTGACCAAGTGACCTCTCAGCCGTTTCCCCTTAGACAATACATTGGTGACCAAATGACCTCTCATTAATATTGGTAATGGTTATTTGGGCGCCCCTTAGACAAAACATAGGTGACCATGAAACCTCTCTCAAATGTTCTTAGTGGTCATTCCATTGCCCCTTAGACAATACATTGGTGACCAAGTGTCCTCTCAGAATTATTCTTTGGTTATTCGGTCAAAAATCTGATGATAAAGCCTGAAGATGGCTTATTTAACTTTTTGAAATACGCCCTCTAGGGCCAACTTTGCTATGATTTTGGGACTCTTGATCACCAAAATCCGTATCTTACTTGTATTTAATCCTCGAATTTCAAGTGTGTGTTAAGGGGATCAGAGTGTAAAGATTTGAAAATTTGAACCGAATCAAACAACATTAAGTATTCCAAGACAGCACTTTTCGTAAATCAACTGGCATCTGGGTAACCAGACAATTCCCCAGCCTCCAGGTGTTGGCCACAACTTTCTTATTTTTGGTCTTATGGTGACGAAATTTTTAGATGTTATAGATGAGACCCAAGCTTTCTGCCAATATATATAGGTTGATAGGGTTTGCATCAAACATGAGCTAGAAGTTGGTGTTCAAAAGTTACATACACATCCCGATTTCCCTGCAATGCAGAATTCTTAAGGTCAACAACATTTTTTGGAAAATGGGCTCATTCTACACTTTTATTGCAAAGATCCACGTCAGATTTTCGGTGGCATAGGCTGTGTATTCTGGTTCTGCATAGAGTTACAATGGGAATTTTGAATTTACAGGATTTTCAATTTTCCTCTCCTTAAATCTACACAACAGAAAAGAGCTTGAGTCCTGGTGTTATCATGATCAATAGATAGAATTTATCTCTATGGAGGGGTACTTTCATATTTTAGATATGAAGTCAGGAAGTCAGAGAAATTAAATTATGAAATATTATTTTTGGGCCATAGACAATACATAGGGGGAAAATCTTAAATTTTCTAAAACCTGTCTTCAGATCCACAGAATAGGGCTGGAGTCCTGTTTTTCTCTATTCTGAAATAACCGCATATTAAAGATATTCAGACAGGAAGTCATAAAAATTGAATTATGAAATATTATTTTTGGGCCATAGACAATACATGGGGGAAATTTGACAATTCTAAAACCTGCCTTAAATTCCACAGAAACGAGCTGGAGTCCTAGTCTTTTCAGGTGCAATAGATGTATTAACTCTCTATACTGTGGTACCTGAATATTTAAGATATTTAGACAGGAAGTCATACAATTAAAATTATTGAATTAAAATTCAGTGTGCCCCATAGACTTAACACAGGGGGAAATCTGACTGTTTAAGACCCTGTCGTTAAATCTATAAATAAGGAGCTTGAGTCCTGGTTATTTCAGGATCAATACATATATTTTTTCTCTACTCTGGAGAACCTTCATATTTAAGATATTCAAACAGGAAGTTATAACGATTCAA
This sequence comes from Ptychodera flava, assembly GCF_041260155.1. Lineage (NCBI taxonomy): Eukaryota > Metazoa > Hemichordata > Enteropneusta > Ptychoderidae > Ptychodera > Ptychodera flava. The sequence continues at coordinate 26,457,683 of NC_091928.1, read as the reverse complement.
TTATGAAATACACGTTTTGCCCTCTATAGACTTAACACAGACATAGACAATACATAGGTGACCTAACAACCACAAAAGGTCGACGACATGTTTTGGAAAATGGGTTCATTCTACGCTTTTTCTTGCAAAGATCCAGATGTCATGTACATGGTTCAAAAGCTCAGAATCTGGACTCTTTAACCGCTATAAATTCTCTCCCCAAATCCAGAAATTAAAGGAGTGTGGGAACAATATCGCTGGCGGGTCGGGTGATCTTTGACGGTTCTGTGTTTTGTTCCGGGTTTCGGCAACATGTCACCGAAAACGGTCTGACGAGTGCAATATTCATGATGAGGTTGAGATTTTATAATAGAACGTCACGATTTTCTGTGGTATAGGCTGTGTGTTTTGGTTCTCCATAGAGTTACAATAGGAATTTTGAATTTACAGGATTTTCAATTTTCCTGTCCTTAAATCTACACACAGACATTAGCTTGAGTCCTTGTGTTTACACGATCAATATATAGAATGCTTTTTTATGCAGGGGTTCTTTCATATTTAAGATGTGAAGTCAGGAAATCAGAGAAATTGAATTATGTAATTAAAATTCAGGGTGCCACATAGACTTAACACAGGAGAATGCTGACTCATTTAAGACCCTGTCATAAAATGTACGAAAAGGGGGCTACAGTGATGCTTTAGACAATATATATGTAGCAAATGTCAATTCAAAATATTTAGTAGGGGTTTGTTATATGGCATGATTAGGCTGTAGTTCTCAAGTATATTAGAGAGGAGATTTTGCTGAGTTTAAAACACGTAGCAATTTAAGGATTTGATTAATTTAAGTATGTTAGATGTGAATCCAATATTATGTAAAAACTCACATTTTCACTCATACTTTCACCTTACACTAACATGCACTAAAATGACACTATAGATTTGATGCTATAATGATTTATTCATTATAATCATAGAGAAAAAATATGTCTATTGACCCTGAAAAAAAACAGGACTTCAGCCCTATTCCAGAATACACAGCCTATGCCACCAAAAATCGCGACCTGGATCTTTGCAATAAAAAGTGTAGAATGAGCCCATTTTCAAAATATGTCGTTTGACCGTACGAATTCTGCATTGCAGGGAAATCGGGATGTGTATGTAACTTTTGAACACCAACTTCTAGCTCATGTTTGATGCAAACCCTATCAACTTATATAATTGGCAGAAAGCTTGGGGTCTCATCTATAACATTTAAAAATTTCGTCACCATCAGACCAAAAATAAGAAAGTTGTGGCCAAAACCTGGAGGGTGGGGAATTGTCAGGTTATACCCAGATGCCAGTTGATTTTACGAAAAGTGCTGTCTTGGAATACTTAATGTTGTTTGATTCGGTTCAAATTTTCAAATCTTTACACTCTTGATCCCCTTAACACTTTCCATGCAACAAAACCTGAAATTCGAGGATTAAATACAAGTAAGATACGGATTTTGGTGATCCAGAGTCCCAAAATCATAGCAAAGTGGGCCCTAGAGGGCGTATGTCAAAAAGTTAAATAAGCCATCTTCAGGCTTTATCATCGGATTTTCGACAGAATAACCAAAGAACATTTCTGATGATAATGGGGTATTGAGCTTTGAGTCCTGGTTATTTCAGGATCAATAGATATATTTCTTCTCTATTCTGGAGAACCTTCACATTTAAGATATTCAAACAGGAAGTTACAAACATTGAATTATGAAATACAAGTTTTGCCCAATAGACTTGACACAGACATAGACAATACATAGATGACCTAACGACCACTCTAAACCAATACTTCCCGATAGACAATACATAAGTGACCAAGTGACATTAGTGACCAAATCACCACTCAAAATGTTAGTGGTTACTTCGTCGCCTTATTGACAATACATTGTGACCAAATAACATGTCCGAGTGGTTATTTGGTCGCTCACATAGACAATACATTGGTGACCAAGGACAGGCGACCGACTAACCACTCAAACATTGGTCACCTATGTATTCTTATGAGGTGACCTAATAACCATCTAGCCATAGACATAACAAAGGTGACCAAGAGACCTCTGACAAGTTGAGTGGTTATTGTGTCGCCCGCTACCGAAGTGGTCATATAGTCGCTCCGAGTGGTCATTTGAGTCACGTGGAGTGGTCTTATGTCCACCCGCAAGTGGTCATTAGTTCGGACCCTAACCCTAAGTAAGGGATGAATTGTCTTGGAGGGTGAAAGGTGTTCTTACCAGTTTGACAGGCTTTTAAAGTACTTTCAAAGGGAACTCCCCACAGGTTTGTAACGTTTAATACTGCCTGTACACATAAATTTAAGTTAGAATGCTCGGGGACAGATATTGGGACTGTCAAATTTTTATAATATTCTTTCGGCCTACCACTTTTTGGACTCATTTTGAAGCTTATGGAGTAACTAAAGTTTGTATCAGCTTAGTTTTGTGAAAATTGTCAATTTTACTTCCCCACCCTCAGATAAAAACACAGGGATGGTGGCCATTTTGAATTTCAAATATTGGTAAATATCAGGTAATTTGTTTCTGTAGTACTAAGATTTGCACACAGTATTTTTGATTTTTAAAGAGAATTGTTGGGACTTTCATTGAGGAAAGTTCTAGCTAAAGTTAATTCTTTCTTTTTCAAGGCGGGTACTACCTTAACATAAATTTTAGTGAATAACGTAGATAATGTTAGATGGTCAATGAACAGGCTTCACCAATATTGATGATATTTTTAATTTATGTGATATTTCTGTGGTTACGTAGGTTGATAGTGCATCAATTGTACAAAAGCAGCCCGTAACTTTTTCCCCTTCACATTTTTTACAGATCAACAGCACCAAAACCTAACTCAAACAAACAATGCACTGGCCAAAGAAAAAATCTGGAAATGACACAAACTGTCTCAAGTGATACTTATGGTGAAGAAAAGTACACAAGTGATGAAAATAACAGCATCGTCATTGGATCTGCTGGAAGTAGAAACAGCAGTATGAGTGATAATAGTGGTGGTGGTAGTAGTGGCATGGATGGTAGTCAGTCACCCACAAAGGCTGGTCAGAGTGAAGTTGAAGTAGTCTCACCAGATTACCAGCCAGGCACTGCACCAGATGACCAGCCAGACATCAGCACCAGGTATTTTGAAATCATATGTGTCCGAGAACAGCAAGCTCAAAAATTCAATGCTTTGTTTCAAGACTACGAGATCAGGTTTAATAACATCCAACCTGTGGGTGGTTTCGTTCAAGTCATGGCTGTACTTCAGGACACTTTTCAAAGCGTCATTGACAGGCTGACGCAAGACATCTCTCCCACAGACAGAGTTTGTATGACAATGGAGAGTCCGTCACTTTCAAATCAAATCCAGCTGCCCTTTTGGCCCGTTCAAGAACTCACAGTCCACAAGGTGCTGAATGAAATAGAAGAAGTGGTACAACCCCATGAAGAAATCACCCTCAATGACAAATTCTTCATTAACTTTGTTCATGTACACACGCCTGTTGAGGAGGGGAAAGAAGAGAGTAGGAGGCCTGTCAACATTACTGATCGACTCAAGCACATGAGATGTGTAATTCAGATAATAAACAAGGATGAGTTATGCTGTGCAAGGGCCATAGTTACAGCGATTGCCCATGTCCACCGTGGCTCTGACCGTAACTGGAATTCCATACGAAGAGGACGCCAGGTTCAGGCAAGACGCGCTACTAAACTTATCACTCAAGCTGGTATTTCACCAGGCCTCTGTGGCCACCGAGAGCTCAACAAGTTACAAGCTGTGCTTCCGTCGTACTGTATTAGTGTGATTTCAGACGAGACAGGATCAGTTCTATACCGGGGACTAGACCCTAGTTCTGCAGAACACAACATCTATCTCTACTACCATGACAACCACTATGACGTCATAACATCTATGTGCGCATTTCTGAAGAGAAGCTACTATTGTCATCAGTGTAACATTGGATACAACAACTACCATGGCCATTACTGTAGAGACTTCTGCAACTGTTGCCGCGCCTTATCGGTATGCCCACTTTCTGAGGACTTTGTCTACTGCATAGATTGCCACCGTTACTTCAGAGGTCAAAAGTGCTTTGAAAATCACAAACAAAAGCTCCAAACTCTCGTGAAGCTGTATGCCAGGCCATCCGTCGATGTAAGTTCTGTGGCGTGACCGTCAACTGGGGGAGGAGAAGTAACATATGCAGCATCACTGTGGAGAAATATACTGCAAAGACTGCCAGCAATATGAAGACAGTGACCACTTATGTAACATCCAACCGCCTGGCAAGAAACTAAAGTTAGATTCCCCTGCAGGCAATAGCAAGGATGACTCAAAAACCACCGAAGAGAATGAAGAGGTCAAAGAGAAAGAGATGCGATGCTTTTACTTTGCTTTGTGCGTACACAAGATGGTTGGCCCCAGGTTCCCAACATGTGCATTGTCCAGTCTGCTTCGGACCCAGAGCAGGTTTTCCATGGCCCTAACACTATCCATGAATTCTGTAATTGGGTCCTTGTGGAAAGAAACTCCCCCAGTACCTTCATCGGACACGGTCTTCAAGGTTATGATGGACAACTCATAGTACAATACTGCCATGACAAAAATATTCAGCCGCAAGTCATCATGAATGGGAAGAAAATCATCTGCATCTTCATCCCTAATTTAGACATCAAGTTTATTGACTTCCATAATTTTCTACCAGTACCTCTGGCTCAGCTTCCGGGCATGTTTGAGTTGGATGACTTGCATAAAGGCTACACGTACTTTCCTCATTCATTTAACACTGCGGCAAATCAAGAGTATGTTGGTCCCCTCCCAGATGCCAGATACTTTGGTCAAGATGGCATGAAACAACATGAGAGAGAGAGGTTCCTAAGATGGTATGAAGACGCAAAATTGAAGAATCGTCCATTCCATCTTAAGAAAGAATTAGAAAACTGCTGCAGGAGTGATGTTGACATCTTGAGGAGAAGTTGTGTGAAATTTCAAGACATGTTTGTTCAGATGAGTGGTATAGATCCATTCAAGGTTTGTATGACTATTTCATCGGCATGTAAGGTAGCTCTCCACAAGAACTCACTCATGGAAGAGACTAAGGGAGTCATTGCAGATCAAAGGTACCTCCACAGGCAAGATAGCTCTGTCCTCACGTTGCAATGGTTAGAGTGGATGACATTCAAGAAAAAGGCTAGCATCAAGCATGTCCACAACAGCGGTAAGACGAAAATAGATCAATATTGGGTAGACGGGTATGATGAGGAGAACAACACAGTGTATGAGCTGCATGGCTGTTACGACAATGGCTGCCCTCAGTGCTACAAAGACCCTGGTACTGTCAACACCAGAGTGGAGAAGACCATGGCTGATCTCAACCAGTCTGCTAAAGACAAGATGAGATTTTTACGATCCCATGGATTCAGAGTCATTGAAATGTGGGAGTGTGACTTCAAGAAAGAAATGGAGGAAAACCATGAGCTTCAAGAATTCGTCACATCCCTTGATTTTCAGGTGCCCCTCAAGCCAAAAGATGCGTGCTATGGCAGTAGAACCAATGCTACAACTCTGTATTATGAGTGTGAAAAAGATGAAGAAATCCACCATGTTGGCTTCAGGAACCTTCACTGCCATATCATGAAGTTCTGTAAATATCCGATCAAACATCCCAACATCCTTACCCAGAACATCGTATCACAAGTTCCTACGTACTTTGGTCTAACCAAATGTCGAGTTTTGCCACCTAGGCAACTGTACTTTCCCGTTCTTCCCCTCAGAGTTGATAAGAAGTTGATGTTTCCCTGTGCCGAAGTTGTGCTGACACCAAACAGCAGTCACCATGCAAACACAGTGACAAGGAACGGTCCTTCGTGGGAACATGGACAACACCTGAATTAGCCAAAGCCATTGAGAAAGGGTACAAGGTCGTCAAAGTTTTTGAGGTCTGGCATTATGAAGAGAGTGATTTGTATGACAGAGGAACTCACACAGGAGGTATCTTTACTGATTATGTCAACGCCTTCTTGAAGCTGAAAGAAGAAAGCAGTGGATGGCCTTCATGGGTCATAGTGAGGATGACTGTGATCGATATATCCAGGAGAAGTACAAGAGGGAAGGTATCTTACTCGACAAGACGAAGATATGCCACAACCCGGGTCGACAAACTTTGCAACATTGATGCTGAGTGCCATGTGGGGCAAGTTTGCTCAACGCAACAACTTTCTGAGCAACGTTACATCCAACAACCCAAAGAACTGTTACGATTGCTCACAAGTGAACAAATATTGTCAATAACCTAACTTTCATCAATGACAATATGGTTGGTGTTCAGGATGACTTTGACGGAGAGATCTCAAACATCAATGCTGTCATTGATGCATTCACGTCAGCATATGCCCGTCTCAAGATGTATGATGTCTTGGAGACCATTGGAAAACGCGTTTTGTACTTTAACACTGATTCCGTCATATTTATCAGCAAACCTGGAGAGTATGAGCCCCCTCTTGGAGACAATTTAGGTGATCTTACTTCAAGATTTGACTTCACTGACAATTATATTATGAAGTTTGTGTCTGTAGGACATACAACTATGCTTTCTGTCTTGCCAAACCCAATAGGAAAGGCAACAGTACTGTTTGTAAAGTGGGAGGGATCACGCTCCAGTACCCAAAACAATCTTAAGATCAGCAGCAATGATATTGCTTGTCTAGTAACTACGGGTCCAATGTCAAATTACCTGGATGAAATCCAACATGTTGGAAGTGATTTTGTAACAAACCATAAAGAGACATGGGCTGTTGTTTATGACAAAAGAATCCTGGTTGAAAATTACAGAACTCTGCCATATGGCTTTTAAAAGTACACCATCGCTTGAACAGTTTCTCTGCTCCTTCACTTCATTATACAATGAAACATTCAGATCGTGTCACAAAAAGTTTCAGTCTGAATTGTTTACTCCGGAATAAAAGTGATGGATGTGATCTACAGACTCAATACACTCAAAAGATCACTTGGTTAAAGTACAAGTGCTTAAGGAAGTACACATTTCTGTGCGCATTTGTGTACATGGTTTTGCCTGCACAGTGGTCCATTGGGATTCAGGGTTAAATTATTCAAGCGTTCTGTTGCCATCATGTCTTGCTTTAGACAAAAGTTTTCAGTTGTCAAAGACTTGTAAGTGTACATCTCCGCAGTTTGAAACTGGTTGAACAGAATGAGCAATGTTTGTATACTTCTGACAAGTAATCAGGCTCTGACAACAGAGAAGAATTTCATAAAATTTTGATTACAGCTTTTACCCATTGTTTGCTCAATTTTCAACCTTGCAAAGTTTGTCAATGTAGACAATACTTGCAGTTAACATTGGTCAGCTCCACAGTGCAATAAATTAACATCCTATTTGATTGAGTTACTTAGCTAATTAATTTGTCTATTTTACTTTTCAATACTATTAAAAAGCATCTGTATCTAACAAAAGTGTCTTTAGGTATTTCAAGGAAATTTAGAAATTACCATTCAATAATAATAAAATCAATGTTTACAGGTACTTCATGTGCCTGGCTGTTCGGAAGCAAGTTTTGACCAGCTTAGGGGGTCATCGCCAGGAAAAGTTAATGCATAAATTTCTATTGTTATATCTATAGGATTAACTCAGAAACCTTTTTGTTATATAGAACAGGTTTAACTAGTCTGGCAACATTCCATTACATATTCTGTATGGGGATGTAACCCATGGAAGATTCACAAAAATGCTATCTTCTCACTCAAGCGAACATAATTTTCCAAAGCATTCAAAATGGGAATTATTCAAAATGGTTTGCCTAAAATTACTTTTTCAGTAGTTGAAAGCAAGTCGATAAGATTGTGAGAAATGGTAGACTTCTCCAAGAATCTGTGAAGGCACAAATGTGAGCCCAATGTTATTGATGGTATTTTTATTCTTTATTTAGAGAAGGGAGGATTTAAAGTTTCTGCACAGAAAGGTGAGCTTTCAAATTTGGGGAAGGTACGGTACTTCTTAAATGTGTTGCAGAGTCTGAAATATGTGGACTGTAAAGGCTGACTTTCCTGTCATTTAATATTTATCCTGTAGAGGTAATGGCCTGTTTGAAGACAGTTTCATGTTACATTAGCCCAAACCATGAGGATTTAGATGCATTACGGTGTTCTTGCCTGGTAAACTCAAAACCAGTCCTGTTTATATTTTTCTAACTGAATATTGGATGCCCCAGCCTATGTCACACATAATTCATATGTTTAATCGAGTGCTGCTAGGTAGACAGGAAGCTCAACCCTGACGGAATACTGTGACAGTTTTATCAATATAAAATAATTATGATACAATTTTTAATAATTACATATTTTTTAGACTATTTACTCCTACATGTAGTTGGCTTGTGCCAACCGGCTGCTTTCATCTTCTTCCATTACCTCTAGGGTTTCTTCCAGTGCTGTTAAACCTATCCTAGGACTTATTGCGATTTCAGTTACACTTCCTTTGCCTAACAATTTATGTGTGGCCCATCTTTTTTCATAACAAGTTCCTAGTCCTACTTTTTTGAAAATCGAAAATTTTATTTTTCTACATAGAGCTAACAGGGAATAGCGGCCATTTTGTATTTCAATATCAGTAAATCTTGACAAGTTTGTTTCTCTAATACCAAAATTTGCACGGTGACCCCATTTTTATTCTTGATTTTGAACTGAATGGTTGAAAGACTCCTTGAAGAAAATTTCAGCGAAAGTTTCAGTCTTTTACTTTTAAGTCGAATACTTCCTTAATAAATAATGATAATTGATTATAATTAAAGCCTAGAAATCCATCATGATAAAAGTGATCAAGACCCTGCATAAATTTTAAAAATGCAAATGACAAGTGTTAAATGAGGAGCGTTCACAGCCAACTCCGGTTACTCACCTAGTATAAGTTGAACCTGCGCATGCGTAGTTAGTTAGCTGTTGATGCGACTATTATTAAAATCTAATATGTAGGCTGAACATGTCTGATCTGAGAGCGAGCACAGGTGAGGTATAGACATTGAGGTTGTTACTCCTATAATTGTACATAGCATGCCAATCACTATCATCATCATCACGATGTTAGCTGCATATTTTTGCAAAAGTGCTGTAGAGGGAGAACAAAAAGTTTCGAAAAAAGTAATAAATTTCAGTAATTTACCCAGACACTGCCCCTCAATCAAGTTGATCAACGAAAATGAACTACTAGTATATCAGGCAAATTACATGGTTAGACCAAGTTAGAATTGTAACAGAGGCCGGGAACAGAGAAGTACTAAACAAAAATTAGAACAGTTTTTGGCCCTCCGAAGCTGATTTTGAATCTTGCATAAGTCTTGCAAGAGTTAGCTTTTTAGCTCCGCTGTCAGAGAACGCGGAGCTTATCTGATAGGCTGATTGTCCGTCGTTGTCCGTCCCTCCGTCCGTCCGTCAACAATGGTCTTCTTCTCTGAAACTGCAAGTCAGATGGTATGGAGGTTCATAGGAGTGACCTCACTCAAGTTTGATCAAATCGTGGTGAAATTTGCATAATTGTATTTTTGGGGCAATTTTTCCTGTTTTTGGTCAAGAAATCTTCTTCTTTGAAACTTCAAGTGAGTTTAATTTGAAACTTGGTATAGAGGTTCCTAGAGGTAACCTCAGTCAAGTTTGTTCAAATTGTGGTGAAATTTGCATAATTGTATTTTTGGGGCAATTTTCCTGTTTTTGGTAAAAAAAATCATCTTCTCTGAAAGCGCATGTCGGGTTGATTTAAAACTTGGTATTGAGGTTGCTAGGGGTGATCTCCATCAGATTTGTTCAAATTGTGGTGAAATTTGCATAATTTTTTTTAGGCAAATTTTGCTGTTTTTTTGGTCAAAAAATTATAGTTTCTAAATTTCTTATATAGGCCTAAATGCTTTCAGTTTTATTATATGCAGCTTTCTATTTGACCTTAATTTTGTTCATTGAAATTATGGTAACATTTATATTGTATGAATTTTCGTGCACATATTGCTGTAAATCATTTTTTCACCATTCTTCGCTTCTATGTCAACAACAAACCTAATACGCTGATAATTACTGCCAAATTTACATATTTACTACGTTTTGCTATTATTACAATAATTTAAACAAAATCATTTTTGCCCAGTTCAAGTTCAATATCCCTCATTGTCATCCACTTAACTATCACAGCGGAGCTATATCGGCCGCTAGGCTGCTTGTTTCAAAATGGCCTGAGGGCAGTGCTGCCCTTAGATCACAAATTATTTGAAAATATTCCAAGTTCGCATACAAATCTACCCTTAGGGCAGCAATATATCAGAGTTGCACTCAGGGCAGAATTACATTTCCTATTCTATCTGCCAATCAGCCGTGAGGGCAGCAATATATATAAGCTGCCCTCAGGGCAGACATTCATTTCCTGTCCTTACAGAATTGCACAGTGTATATCATAGCTGCCCTCAGGGCAGACATACATTTCTTATCCTATCTACCAATCTGCCCCAGAGCAGCAATCTATTAAAGTTGTCCTCAGGGCAGACAGATTTCCTATCCTATCTACTAATCTGCCCTGAGGGCAGCAATCTATACGAGCTGCCCTCATGGCAGACATACTAGACGGACATAGGGTACTTGCCCGCGCGTACGCGGCTCAACTGGGACTATTTTCAAATAATTTGTGACATCATTGAATGTTAATTGTTATGCACATGTTTACTCCGCTGTGAACTGCCCTCAGGGCAGCGCTGCCATCTGGTCATTTTTCAGTTGCAACTACTGCCACCTGCTACACAACCCGGCTTTTAAAAGTCAGGGCTCTAAGTTAACTTTTTTCCCCTATTAGTCCACTTGGGCTACCATTTTCAGCTCACGTGTTCACACATATGACCTTGTGTCGCAGCAATGTCTGTCTGTCTGTTGGCCTGATATCTCAAAAACGGCTCATTAGATCAGAATCAATATGGTACATAGATTCTGTTAGTAATGGTAAGAACTGATTAGATTTTGGTGCATACTTTTTGCTCATTTGCATAATTAATGATTTTAGAAAAAACAAATATACATTGAGAATGGCACATTTTGATTAGATTTCCTACAAATGTTGATCAATCCAGGATGTGTCAGCCATGAAAGGTATTAAGGGTGACATGAAAGATAATTGCTAATTTGCATATGTAATGAACTTTCCTAATTAGGGATACATATCTGAATTGACCCCACCAAAGATGACGAAACTTGGTATGTCCTGGTATATTGAAGATACTATGATTAAAAAATATTTAAAGTTATAAAGCATTTTTACATCGGCCAATTCCTAATTTGCATAGTTAATGAACTTTCCTAATTAGGAATATAGAACTGAATTGACTGGACCAAAGTTAACAAAACTTGCTTTGCACATTGAAGATACTATGATATAACCTTATTGAAAGTTACTAAGTATTTTTATATCATGCAATACCTAATTTGCATATTTATTGAATTTTTCTAATTAAGGATATATATCTTGATTGATGCGACCGAAGTTGACAAAACTTGCTATGTACATTAGAGACACTATGATACCACATTCGAGCATGTTTACTTAAGCCAATTCCTGATTTGCATATTTAATGAACTTTCCTAATTAAGGATATATATCTTGATTGAGCAAGACCAAAGTTGACGAAACTTGCTATATGTGTTGAAGATACTATGATACAATATTATTCAAAGTCATTAAGCATTTTTACGTCAACCAATTCCTGATTTGCATATTTAATGAACTTCCTAATTTGGGATGTATACCAGGATTTACTTAATCAAAGTTGGTGAAACATGCAATGTACGTTGATGATATCAGGTTAAAATATATGAAAGTCATTTCGCATTTTATGTCATGTAACTTATATTTTACTACTTCTTTATTCACACTTTACCCTAAGGAAAGGGTAAACATCGTTATACATAGATTCAAAGAAGCAATACAATGAGTAGCCAAAAAGACAAAATCAGCAAAAATAAATTAAGGTACATTCATTAATAGAACTCAAACTGGAAAGAATATTTTTGGGGTTACATACTAATCAGTACAGCTATCCTTGATATCCCAGTTTGCCTGTCGAAAATGCTAAACAGAAAATGGAAGTATTATGCAGCCAGTGATAAAACAATAACTGTAGCAAAATTGTGGTAAACCAGCATTGTTAAGAATGAAAAAGGGGAAAAAAAGAAAACAGTGTCGCCGCATCACTTTTGGTAAATGTAAAGGACCATGTCGATGATCTGATTAAAGTTCGGGTCCGGCCTATGCGCCTATCAAGGTGACACTTTTCCTACATTCACTAATTGCAGGTTTTTGACGCCTGAGAACACTGACACTTACCAGTATTCGTAGACTCAATCTCAAAACACATTGGCACAACATCATTTTACAACAGTTTTCTTAATGATATTTGATAAAGTACCTGTAATATGTTTGCTAAAATACCTGTAACAAAACGAAATAGGTATGAGTACGTTATGTGTCTATCAAAATGAAAGGTACACAAATCGATTAATTCCTAGGTAATTTTGCAAGCTTGTTAAAAGACAAATGATTAAGATTCAGTTTAATCTAAAGCTTCCGGTATCATTGCTGTAGAAAATACAATACAGCCGTGAAACGTTTGTCGATATTTAGGATATTGCTTTTGATACATTTTACATCGTCATGATATTTATAGTAAACGTAACAAATTTATGATTGGTTGCGGCTGTTGCTGATTGCAAATGTCGAGTCCAATAAAATCCACAGCTTTGTTTAATGGAACAAAATCATGTTAATATTCGAGATCATGGTAGGTGCTGAACAAAAGGTCATAAAACTGTAAAGGTGTGTCTTGTGTACTTTACCAGTCAGAGCCTGCTATATGGAAGAACAGTAACAACGCATCATTAAACTGTGATGCTAAGTCTTCAGAACTATTAGGTTATGCATCGCCGACCATATCATGTTTAGACAGTGGTTGAAGGCATGACTAGTTTAATCCGTAGATAAAATCGCTCATGGTAACATGTCTTCCGCTGAAACCTGGAAACAACGTTAAAATGTTTTCAGTAAGAACTGAATTGAAGAACTGACTGAGTCAAAATCGTTTATTTTTTATTAGATCTTCTTTTCGTAAGCGTTGATAGATTTGTAACTCCGCATTTCGTTGATTTATTGACTTGATGATATATCTGATACTCTCCTATAGGCTTCACGACATTTTTATTTCAATAGTCATAATGCATTATATAATATGCTGATTTAGAAGTTAACTTGGATTGGTCCAAATCAGAAGGGCTATAAGAAACTTCTGCAGGTAAATGCAAAGTTCGGAGACACCGATGTTTACAGACAGCGGGACTTGTACCTTTACAATTAAGTAACAGTCTTTCGATGGGAATGACTCAATGTCAAAAAACAATGAATCGACGAAAATCTGCTGTATATATCCCTCATGGTCTTTCTGAACGAAATGTTGATTGTTAGTTTACCAGTTTGCGAAACAAGACTTTTCAAAACCCTGGAAAGTAATGAGGTAAGTTTGACATTAACGTTTGAGTGTCGTAGCATTGGAAAATCTTACGTTATCCTACACTGCGTAGGATGTAATTCTCAATGTACTAAAACTTCTGATGACAACCATAAACATGCACAGGGTAATAAAAAACGATTGCATAGTTTAGTTACACCGAACTCAGAAGACAAACGAGGTGAAAGTTAAAGTCATTCAGTGTTTCTTTTACTTCATCGAGGATCTTTTTTGCATATTTCTTTAATCCCTTATAAACGCACTGTTGCATAAGTCGTATTTGCCTAGTGTCAATTGTTTAAATATTCTTATTTGATTTCGGGGGTTTTTATTGGCTGTATCAGAATGTTTCTAACATTAAAGGTATTTTCATCAGAGTGTTGACATTTCTTATGTTTATGTTCCAAATGAAACCTAAGTTGTTTCAAGAAAGAAGTTGACCTCTTCATATAACGCAGTTCAGGTCAAATACACGTACATGCATTCGAGCAAATTACACTACTGAAATAATAGAATGTTAAAAACAGATTGGAGATACGATGGCAAGTTTTCTACTGAGGCCATGAAGCACGTTTCTGCTGTTCCGCGTAAGTAAGCTTATCAAATAGTCACTGGAGACAGTAACTTCGGCATGATGTCCACATGCCTAGCCTGACAACGTGAATGCAAAAAATGTTTTGAATTTCTCGTCTAGATTTCACTTTGACGTCTCTTTGGATGAGATCAATCAGAAATGTCCATACTGTGATAAACCTAATATTGTATTTTGTCCATCACACGTTTCTCTTTCTATTCAACTACTTTGTTGCAGCGCTTGCTTGTGTAGTCACTTTATTATTTCAGTTCGTATCTAGGTCCTCATAGCATTTCCAGCTCATATTAAAAAACATGTTTAATTCGAGTTCCCTTTGTCATGTTATGCTAACCACCTTTCGGGTCTGCCCAGTTGTAGAAGACTTGATGTTATAAATTGGTTTTCGTCCGTAGAGCTATTACTTGTTTCAAATGTAATTTCAGGCACTACTGGGAACTTCCCTAGTAGAGCTTCTTAGAATGAACTTTCTTCCCTTGATCGATTTGAATCAAGCTCTACATAGCTTTAGATTTTCGTCCCATTGTGGCATTTCGACTGTACGCAAGCTTTCTTCTACAATTTTACAATTTTGGAATGCATTTCACGCAATTAACCGTAAGATCAGTTAGGGCAAATAACACAACATCAAGTCGTACATGACAGAAGATACAGTAACGCTTTCAGCTGTAGCTCTTGGGACTTATGAACCAATTGCCTGACATCACTCATCGCAGCGTGTTTCTAATATGCCTCTCCGAAACTAAAAATAAACATATTTTTCACGATTTTGATGGCGGCAACCTCTCCGTAAAGCTACGGAATTTATCTGCTAAGTAGGTTAGTATTTTGGGCGATGCTTCATAATTTTCAGTGACAGAGAACTTTTTGTCTTTCTTTAAGGTTCACGATTCATGCAAAGCCGACGCATGTGCAAGTTCACCGTGTTCTCCACCAGCTTCCTGTGAGCCATCTTGCTCTTCTGATGATTATATTTGTCTTTGTAACACTGATGTGCTGACAGGAAAAACGTGTAACGTACTGGCAATACATATAGGTAAGAGACACACTGATTGGATATAGCCATTAAACTGTAAATATACACAATTTTATTTAGAACAAAATCAGTTAATATGTGGACTTCGTAAACGTTTCCACTGAGAGGTGATATCAAGCGTCAGAAAGAAGCTACCATCCGTAGACTTTATAAACTACCATAACAATCAGCACAATAATAAACATAACATCAATAAGTATATGAGGAAAGAGAACACGAACACTATCTGTATGTTGATAGAAATTTCTTTCATACTAAGGAAAGTGGTACACTGAGTGTTATTACAATGAAAATGGCCACGATTACCGTGGAACTGTAAACAAGACAGCAGAGGGAGATGACTGTCAAAACTGGCTCGAACAGACACCTAACAGTCATATCACTACCCCTGTAAAATATCCAGGAGGTGGGCTGGACAATCATAATTTCTGTCGAAACCCGAACAATGACAAGAGGCCGTGGTGCTACACAAAGAATGGAATTGGAATTGGATACTGTGACGTGGGCCAGCCAGGTGAACATTGTTCTGAAGGTAAGCTCGATCGTTCTTCTCGGATAGATCGGATTAATGTCAAGACAAATTTAGAGATTATACAATTGAACAATAAATTACCTATAGTTCTCGTTCAAATGTACCAATGAAGGTTATTTTTCTTATAAGTCTTTCTGCTACATATAAGCAGTAATGTAAATATGCAATAATGTAAAATTCAAAAGTATTCATTAAATAAACAATGAACTAATATCTGCAGGTACTACAAATGCCATCCTTTTGTAAAGCAAGCTGTAACGAATCGAAAATGTCCTTATCTTAGAAATGTTAGCACATAATTTTTTTATCATTTTCATTGGGAAAAATATAACCATCGTTTTGTTCATAAAACAGGTAAAATTAGTTTCCTTACTTCCCATTTTATTATTCTGTATGGCTTAGGACACAATCAGTCGGAATATACGGCTAGTTTTCAATCGGGTTCGAACCTACAACATACGGCATCAGTCGCCTAGCGGAGAGGCCACAGAGAGAACCGCTCGGCTAAATCTCCACTCCCTAAAAAAGTTTACTGAATTGCTTTCTTACGTTCCCAATACACGCAATCTTACTCTGAATAACGCCTGAGTCCAGTCATCAATTTTTAGCTCCCATAGCCATATGTATATATGGCAATGGAAGCTATTCTTATAGGTTAGGGAACTGTCTGTATGTATGTATGTATGTCTGTATGTCTGTGTGTCTTTATGTCATGTATGTCTGTCCGTCAACATCAAAAACTCCAAAACCGCTGCACATTTCATCTTGATATTTGGTGTGTACATGGATGATGGGCTGTAGATGAGATTTTGTTCAAATGAAGTTGTCATTGCCAAAAATATGCAAATTAAGTGAAAAAATGAAAAACAGTCAAAATTGAAAATCTCAATAACCACTGAGCAGATTACATGAAAAATTAGCATGTAAGTACTTTGGGCTGACCTGAAATAATTGTGCTTTTTTTTTATTTTCTGATATTGTTGAAAATATGCAAATTAGTGCCAAAAAGGCGTTTTTGGTAAAAATCTTCTTCTTCATAACCGCTGGTCAGACAGCTTTGATATTTAGTATACAGGTCCCTAGGGATAACCCAACTTGGATTTGTTTAAATTGTGATGAAATATGCAAATCTGTATTTTTAAGGAATTTTTTTGTCATTTTGGTCAAAAATTTACTTTATCAAAACCGCTCGTCTGACAGCTTTGATATTTGGTATACAGGTTCCTACAGATAAACTAAATATGATATATAGAATATATGATGAAATCTGCAATTTTGTATTTTTGGTGCAATTTTTGCCATTTTTGGTCAAAAAATGACTTTCTCTCAAAAACTACTTGTCTGATGCCTTTGATATTTGGTATACAGGTTCCTGGGGTTCTCTTAGTGTGATATAGTGAAATTTGATGAAATCTTCAATTTTTGTATTTTTGGGTCAATTTTTGCCGTTTTTGGTCAAAATATTTGTTTCTCAAAAGTTACTCATGTGATAGCTTTGATATTTGGTATACATTTTTATACATAATTATGATGAAATCATCAATTTTGTATTTTTGCAGCTAATTTTGCCATTTTAGGTCAGGTCATCCTGAAATGAGCTATCAAAGATCTCGACCTTCTTCATCAATACAATGTCACAAAAAGTTGCTCTCTACATAACACAGCAGAGCTCTGTCGACTATTGGGTCGCTTGTTTTTTTCAAAACCGCTGGTCAGACAGCTTTAATATTTGGTTAACAGGTCCCTAGGATGACCTTAGTGAGATGATTTCATACAGTCAGGAAATACTTAATTTTGTATCCATGTCTATAGTAGCTTCAGGGACATTGGCCCTATGTTTAAGATAATGTTGTGATTCAGTAAGCATTTGAAATGGTAAACTGTATTTGGTGTTGAAATGCGGTAAAAAATAATGAGAAAACATAGCTGAGGTGATTTCAGCAGGTTTGGTTTCCAACAAATATATTCAAAGTTTTTTTCAATGTTAAAGAGTGATGGAGGGGGGTCCTGGCAGATTTTGAAAAAAATCCAAACAAATGTCAATTATAAAAAAATCAGCCACAGAAGGTTTGTCAAAAAGAAAAGTTGGGATAGTGGGAAAAAAAGAATGTACAATGTATCGGATAAAAAAGATGTTCCTCATCAATCTTCCAGACAACCCCCTTTTATCAAATGGTACACCCCTGATGTATTTTTGTGTGCAATTAACCATGCAGTGTATTTTAGTTTAAGATGTCAATCAAGTTAGGTAAGGATTTGAAAGGAATAGTCAAGTTCACCACAGTTAAATTTCTTAACTTTATCTCTTGTGTCATCATCCTTGTGTAATTGGTTAAGTTTGTAAGTTGCTCCAGATGTGGATGTACCAGCTGTTCTGGAAGAAAACAATGTTTACTTTTCCCTGTAGGGTTTCTGAGTTGATGATTGTATGTTGAAATCTCTCCATGTATCTGGTGTATGGGCAAAATGTAAATATTTACATATTTACATTACAGGGGTCAATGTCATCACTCTGTGCCAGTCTGCGAATGTCAGTGTGTCTGTATATATGTCCATGTTTCATACAATTGTTGGTTTGTTTTGATAACTATATGGGAGCGAACAGTGATGTTGTCACTATTTTTATTGTTACTGTAAATTGCTCAGGCAAACAGGTATTGAGCACTCTTTTACCCCATGAAGATTATATATATATATATATATATATATATATATATATATATATATATATATATATATATATATATATATATATATATATATATATATATATATGCGCAAATGAAATATCCATTGGGCTGCATTGCATGCTTCTTCCTACTATACAAAAGATAGTCGACTGACCCATGAGATCGTCAGTTTAGTGCACAAGTAGACATTTATGAATCCAAGAGCAAATGACAATATTAAGATTTTCTACATTAATATATAATAAAAAAATTAAGATTTTTACTTCACAATGCTGTGTTATTTGAGGAATTTCAGTTTTATCCTCTTTAATATACAAAGAAGAGCATTGTGGTTGATAAATTATGCATGATGGAGTTAAGGTAATAGTTTTTCATAAATAAACAAAAGGATAAGTGAAAAAGTACGTATATGGAGCACATGGGCCCACTTTTATCAACGCAAGTGTATTCTGACAGTGCCGATCTTTTAACAACTTATAGTCAAACTACCAGGTTTTTTTCTCGAGGCTTTTTTTCAATAGCTTTTCTTATCGCTTATTTATCTTCAATGATAAATATTTCAATGACAAAAATATAGAAGTGGACAAACATTTAGCAGCTCAATCTCCCTTAAGCTATTACTGGATTTGTATATCTCTCGTAATTTTACGTATTGTTAAATATTTCGCCATATCCTGCTTACGTAAGGATTAAAAAAGTTTAAGGTTAGCGAGAAAAACGTAGGTATGTCGGTTAACCAAACAACTTATTTTCAAGTGGCTTCATACATTTGCACATTACATAACTTAATTTACTAGGCTAGTGAACATGATAATTCCCGATGAAGTCATCACCTTAGTAATGGTTTTAAGTAATAATTGCTATTCATCAAAATGTAATGTTTACATTTATATCATAATGTACATAAAAGTGTTGAGTTTCTAACCATCGATATACTACAAGTTAGTTTTCTGAAAAGAAAAAATGGAAAAAATGACTGAATTGTTTTGGCCCGATCCCGAAATGTTTATTCGAAACAGTTACTGCAGCAGAGAATGTCAGTCTCATATGTTGTATTTGGAATATTTTATACTACTTTGAATGACATATTCTTACTCAGAAGTTCATGACATATTGACATATTAAATGTTTCATTCATTGAAATCGAACGCAAATTATCTAATGAATATACAACCTACTAGATAGAACATGATAGGAACTAATTTGGGATAATTGGATTTTCATTTTTTGCAAATTTCTCAAAAGTGTTAGGTGCCCTATAGCTGAATGTTGCAATATTGCAAATTACTCATAAAAACAAGTGTGTAATATAAAAAGAAAAGCAGATGAGATTACATTTGAAGATTAATTCGACATTACTTCACCATCCGATTATCCCAAATTAGTTCCAATCGTGTTATAGTTTAATGCCTTTCGTTGCTTTTCGCGCCCTAAAACCCTATTGAAGATTTAGTAATAACCTTAGAAATATTTAACTAACAATAACTACGCACTAACATGTTAAAATCGCTTTAGTGTTGCTTCTTCTAGTATCACTGGATGTCGGACACTCGTTTGATATACTGATTACCCCCGTCAGCCACTCTATATCAAACGACAAAGTCTTTTATGGAAGATGATGTCGTATTACCCATTGTACTGATTTCCAATAATGTTCTGCTCATATATTGTTTTCCTAGTTGTTTTTCCTTTCTTAAGCAATTCTCACTATTATACCTTTGGCAAAATCTACATTTCTAATTAAATTCCATTAGTTCTTCAATGGTACGGTCTTCTTGCATAGAATGGTGCATTTTTATACCACTTGACAGGGCATACAAACTGAGACGCGAAGAGCCACCATGACTATTGTAAGATATCATTTCAGGATTGACTATTTCAATTTGTTGTTCTGTTTAATTTAAAGTTCGCGGATATAACGTCCAGTTTGAACAATATAAAACACATCGTAGCCTGCTAATACGTCTTTATCAAGTTCAGCTATATTTATGTAAACTGACAATATTGCGCCCTCCTTGTACTTTTTCGTTTAATTAATTTACAGAAAACGTCGCCAACGTTTCGTATTTGGGATGTTTCAGTATTCAAAAAATGGTCAGATAAACAAAGACACCGAAGAGGGTGGGAAAAAATAAACCATGATTCAACCTTGACCCCCGGAAAGTGCGTGAAAATCTGCTCCAATTATGGCACTCTTTTCGCTTTCTTATCCGGCGATGCCAACGATGTGGCCTGCTTTTGTCATTTTCTGTACACAAGAAAGGAAAAATTGGACGAATATTTCTGTCAAACACCATATCCCGGCAATAAGTACTTAAAGTGTGGCGGACCACGGGCTGAGTCTGTTTACTACACTGGAATACGTGAGTAATTTCAAGTAGTATATTTGTTTTAATGGCTTGTATAGTGTATGTATGATCATTTGTTCGACAAAGCACCTCGAGGTTCACTAGCCAAATAAAACGGCAAGACGCTAGGGTTAACAAAGCTGAGTTATGGGAAAGTTTTTTTTGAAACTGAAATACCTAATGTTTTGAAAACGTAATTTCGTCAGGGTTTTGTATACTTTATCAGCATAATTTATAATTCAAGATAGAGACAGTGTGAATCGTAGAAACGATATACATCTATCTATTATTTTCTGTACCATTGTACACAACATCGGATAACTGTAAATGCCTACAGCATTGCACTTTTTGATAGTAGACACGAACGTTTATTCTGATTTTGAAATATTGCAGAATGTGCTGTTACTCGTTTAACCACCTGTGTTCCTATTAGCTCATGGTCTAAAGTTTCTCGATCTTTTTTGATACTGTGAAATAACAATCTGTAAACGTCAAAAGCATATCCGAGCAATGAAAATTGTACATTTGGTGACGAAACTGGCGTCAAGTATGAAAACCAGTGTTTCTGGTTGTCCGACGATACCCGCAAGAACTGGATAAAGAGTGAGCAGGATTGTATATTGCGAGGAGGACAGCTTGCCGTCATAAACAGTAAAGCAGTGCTTGTAAGTCATTCGAACAAGTAAATATATATATATATATCTATAGCGCAATATTACTTTTCACATGATGCTGTTTTTCACTAAGCTATTAATTTCTCGCAGATTTGAAATAATTTTGCACCGCGTTGATATTCACTCTTTGTACGATAAATTATACATGTTTTTCATGCGTAACTTTGAATAGTCACATAGCTCAAGATAGACTTGCTGCAAGTCTGTGGGCATATAAATATCTAAACAGAGTAAATCGAAGAAACAGACTTCAGTAGACTGTTGCATTAGTAGTGAGGTGGTCGCTAAATCGAGGCAATATACTCTGGCGTAGATTGTTGGATCAACTAGATGGCCAACAGCCTTGTGAACCATGCAGGGTTTGGGTTGCTATCAATAATACATAATAAAGTCAGACATTATTTTCCAATGCCAATGTTACTCGCAGATCATACATAACAAGTCAAGTAAACCACCAATATCATCATGAGAACCATC
Organism: Ptychodera flava; assembly: GCF_041260155.1. Lineage (NCBI taxonomy): Eukaryota > Metazoa > Hemichordata > Enteropneusta > Ptychoderidae > Ptychodera > Ptychodera flava. The sequence goes on along the minus strand of NC_091928.1, from coordinate 26,435,791 downwards.
GGATGCAAAGAAAGACAATTTGTAAATAGATAATTGCATCATAAGTCCAGGATCTTGTCAATCATTTTCTTCCGTGGAAGATATGTCAAAAATGGCCAGACCACGCTTAACCCTAGGTGGCGTTTGCAAGTTACGCCAGTCGCCTCGTAAGCCAGCAACTCCTGCTGAGAAAAGCCAAGAGACTAGGGCCAGTCTTATTTCAAACACACATTTAGTTGATCTTCGAGGTTTGATCCAAACTGAATGTAAACCAGGGCTCATATATCCTAGATGTTATTCTTAGGGAAAGTCGCTCGCTCTAAAACCGACTTGCAAGTGTCAGATCATTTATCTGTATCCTTTTTTGTTTCTATGAAAGGGATTCGTGGTATACTACATTTTTCAACAGTTTGATTTTAATCTCCCAGACGATATATGGATAGGAGCATTAACCTATGAAAAAATGGAAACGCTTCACTTCACTGATGTTGAAAACACTATTTTAGATATATCGGCCGACTTATTCGGGCATTCGCAACCGGGTGATATTAAGACAAGTGAACATTGTATATGTGAGTACTTCATATTTCATTCTTACACTGAAGAGCATACGAAAGCCATCTTTCTCAGAGAGCAATAATAACTTCAACTACATCGTCTCATATCGTGAAGGATGTGATATCTTAAAATATTTAGTATATTTTTTATCTATATTTTTTCACTTTAACTCTTTCACTCGTTTACGGTATAACCCTTGTCATTGCAGCAATGAAACACTTATTTTCGTACAAACTGGGTAAAAGCAAATGTGTAATTAACCGACGACATATCTGTTCAAAAGTGATCGATGTCGAAGGTAAGTTGAACATGTGTCAGATAAATGTAATGAACAAATAACACGATTTGAATTAATTTTGGATAATTGGATCTTCATATTTTTTCAAATTTCTCAAAAGTGTTAGGTGCCATATAGCTGAATGTGGTAATATTACACATTACTTATAAAATCAAGTGTTTAACTTAGAAAGAAAATCAGATGAGCTTACATTGCAGATTAACCGACCTTTTATTCACCATAAAATTATCGCAAATTAGTTTCAATCGTGTTAAATTGTTACATTTTTTCATGTGTTTGTGACGATTCATCATGCACGATATAACATGTGTAACACGTAACTTGAAGGTCATTCGAATATTCATGCACTTATCATATATTAATGGAAACTTCATCGAACAACTTTATCTATGCCTACTTCTGAATACGTCACTAGTATGGCATTTTATTCCATAATATTTATTATCCTGCAGATGAACCTGCAGTGTGTGGGCAGGACAAAGACGGGTAGTATTTGAAGATACCTGTTACTTCCTAGTCGAGGAATTAAAAAATTGGGCAAGTGCAGATCTTGCTTGTGCTCGTTTTGGAGGCAGATTGGCAACAATTTCGTAAAGACAGGCCCAGGTAAGAATGTGTGATATCGTAATGCATTGTACAAAAACCTATCAGCCTGTAATGAGCAATTATAAAAAGATCGTCAAGTGCATGACCCCTGCATTAAAGGGTAAGTTTGTGACAGTCTTCAACTGAAATTTTATAAACATCAGATAATAGTATGTGAATAATCGCAATCATACCAATCCATAATCCAATGACATTAGGTCAGAATTCGTAAGACAATAGTTGTAAACATAGACTCAAAACAGCACAGAACAAACAGTAAATAGACGGTACACAAACAAAAAGTCATACTCATGAAACAAAGATATATGCAATGTTATACAACTGATGTATACATATATCCATTTTCATACAAACACAACGAATTATGACTGTTGTCTTTGAAGTGGTTTCTTCGACATCAAGCTCTGCGAACTGGCACTACTAAGGATTGGTGGTTAGGAGAAAAGTTCAACAACGATTCGTCTCTTCGAAATAACAGTTTCTTCATCAGTGGAGAGGTAACTACCGGACAATGTTCAAGTAAGATGATGTCAGCTAATGTCATATCCTTAGAGTATATAAACTGATTATTTTTACAATCGGTAGAACCAGCAATCTAAGGTGCCTACCCACCTTGACGAAATGTCAACGTTCAAAACTGCAAAATAGTCCCACTTCTTTGAATGAGTGAGTGAGTGAGTGAGTGAGTGAGTCAGTATATCAGTAAGTCTTCCGGCCAGCCAGCCTCTCAGTGAGTAGCTATTTATGTGTGACACAGTGGTGTGTAGATGGATATTTGCACAGACAGAGGCACGGGATATTGTTTTTGGAGGTACATGGGAGAATTGATGGATAAATCAGTGTCAGGAGGGACAATCTTTCCAGACATGTGGAATGATGCAAAATGTCTGTGTTATTCACGAGTCGTCGTATACCGGTAGGTCAATAAAGATGCCGTTGGCTGATTTAATGCATTCCATGTAGACCTGTCGTTATTGTCTGGTATTTACATGACACATATTATGACTTGTTTCAGATGAAATCAAACTGCAAACGTGGTCAACTACCTGCCTTAAGGCGTGATAAACACCAAAATCAACAATCTTTTCGTAATGCTTATTCTAGTTTCAGAAATAGATGTTACAATACATTTAGGGGCTCCATGCAAATTCTCATGGTAATCGTTACAAAGGATCGACACGACAGTCCTTTCATCTATACTGTCACTCTTTAATCTGTCATACTATACGGAGGGAGATGCTACGATCGGTCTTCAGCTCGAATTTCTGTGAACAATGCAATTTACATGTTTTACTACTTGAAGGGCAATGTTTTCTAATCAAGACCTCGGAGAAATAAACTGGAAACTATAAAGAAACATAAGACTATTTGGTACCGTTGTAGAACTAATTAAATATGTATTGATCGAGATTATGATACGCGGAAAAATTGAGATTAATCACTGACATTCATCTGTGTAACCTTACGCCTGAAAAGAATTGACTTGTTAACCTTTTCTACTTACCGGTGTAAATTGGCGGAGAATGTAAGGTTCGGGTGCTACTTTCATAACACAACGTCTAGCATTACATAGGTCAATGAAATTTGACATATTGCGATATTTCTTCTGGGGAGCGAGCCGAAATATATAATCCCATATTTCTCTTGAGGAAATAGAAATGATATGAGATTAAGAACTTACCCTCTGCTCGGCGACGCATGAGGCAATCAAATGTATCAGATTATAAACGCAGTATAGTGATTAAAGTTACAGTTATCACAACACAGATACATGAACCACAAAACTAGTGCTAAGACCAAGATAAAAAACGTTGGTAATATAAAGTTTTTTGTTATTTATAATAATATATGTGAAAATTAATAGAATAAAAACTGAAGTCAAAGAAATCGCACATTACCGTGAAATTTCTCGCCTTGAAAGAAGAAAAACAAATTTATCAATAACTCGCTCTGAGTTTTACATCGATTTGGAGACAGTGTGTATCAACTAAAGTCGACAAAAACCGAATCTTATTTATCCATGTACGTACACACAAACGACAATAGTCTTTGTAGCTACGATCTTCCTTCCATATTGTTGGCGGCAAATAAATGGCTGGGCGAGTTCGCCAAACTCAAACAACACACAGAGTTAGCAGTAATAACCAAACTCTTTGGTTAGAACATGGTTCTTTCTTCCACCAGCAAGCGATTCTTCGTCGAAGACTGTGCTGCAAACCAAACCACAACATACGGTTCTGGGCAATCGCAGTTTACCACGTCAGTTTCACTGCTTGAGATCATTGAACGCTTTGCAATGAACTGCAACCGAAGGTAATTCATCCTAGAACCGCGTGTTTTTTTTTCTCGCAGCAACCAAACCAAACAGTGTTGAACCATGGTCACCGTAGAAATGGTACTCGGTGAGGAAGTTCAGCACTATGTAAATTATGTAAACAGAAGCCCAAGCAAATTCACAGCTATTTTCAGAGTGAGCTTTTAGAACTGTGAACACTTAGATAAACTTGGATAAACCTTCGTATGAACCTCGAAAAGGCGGGAAAAGCCGACTGAGTGGGCTTTGGGACACGCCCACCTGCATCTTTTACTTGCTTATAACTATCTACAACGCACAACCGTAAATGAGGAGATATGAGCAGAACTTGACCCCAATGCGTAGAGATGGATTCTAATAGTTGCCGTTTGGGGCGTGACACAGACTTTCGAGTGACCAAATAACTTAATTCTTAAGAGTAACAAAATATAAATGTAAGGATAAACACCATTTTTACTTGCCGTCGATAGAGCTTGAAGAGTTGTGGTCAAAGTGAGGATGTAATTCGTACTTTAGTGAGCTATAATAGGGTTTCTTCTTTATAAAATGTAAAAAACGAAAGCATGTCACACTTGGCATTATGATATAAATATGTGTAGTTTGATTGAGGAGAACTTTGTCCTTGTTTAGATGGTATCTAAAGCTTTTTAGCTATTTAAGTTCAACATTATTGTTCATTTATCCTTCTGTAGAAATGACTCTAGCCCATAATTATTTCTGGACTACAGATGCTTGTGATATGGAAAACTACTTTGTATGTCAAGAAGGTAAAGAGTCTTTTCACAAATCAGTTTCATAGGATCAAAGCGCTTTGAATTGATATCATGTTTTGCTGCAGGAAAGACTTGCTTTAATATATTACTAAGCAAACTGATACTTCAACAAACGCTTACGGTAGCCTTACACAGTACCTTGCTATAACTCACTCTCTTGCAAAATTTATTCAAATTTCATTAATTTGTTAACCCAAGATTAAAATATTGGTTTTGTTTACCTTGTTGCATGACAAGCAGTCAGATGACATGGAACCGTTTATTATGCTAATTTCTGCGTATCACCCGATTTGCTTGTTTTTTTGGTCCCATTTACAATATTTCAAAAGCAAATTTACTCCACTCTGGCTGGGGCAAAAGTGTATGAAATTATCACATTCCATATTTACTTATCTTGATTTTGATCAATCTTGTGTCATGATAACGTCACCTTTGTATTCCATGTTGCCTTTTAATAATGTATTTAACATGTAGTTAAGTAATTTAGTCAAATATTAAAGATTTTTTTACCTCAACCATCTCACTTTCTTTCTCTTAATATAGAGACCAATAAAGATAATGGATGTGTCTCTGGTTAGTCATCAACACCATATTGTCATTTACTTGCAATTTACTGATGTTTTATGTACTGACAGCTTGCAAATTGATTTGAGATACTCGTTCAGAAATTAATGAATTAAACATATAATAAGTGAAAAATTCAAGTCAGACGATAGACGATGAGTCATGATGTTCATGAAGACGATAATGGAATTGACGATGACAGTGTTGACTATATCAGTGAGGGCTATACAGTGTTAATGACAACAACGACAATTATCACAACGAATATAACGGCTATGACAGCAGCATTTACGGGATCGGTAACGATAACGATAGATGTGAAGACAACGGCGGTGATGCTGCTGCTTCAGCTGCCGCGGGTGATAATGATGATGATTTCCATTGCATAGATGAGTGAAAATCGGTGACATTGAAATGCTAAACTTTTGTATTTACTCGCCAAGGACATTTTCACCATTGATAACTGCAAAGTCGCTTTTAACACGATTTGAATTAATTTGGGATAATTGGATGGGGAAGTAATGTCAAATTAATCTTCAAATATAACCTTATACACCGTTCTTTTTACGTTACACTCTTGTTTTTATGAGTAATATGTAATATTGCAACATTCAACTATAGGACACCTAACACTTTTGAGAAATTTGAAAAATATGAAGACCCAATTAACCCAAATTAGTTCCACTCGTGTTCTTTTACAAATATGTCTGCATTTTCAATATTTGTTGCTCGCTATATAGATTTCTTTCCTTTCTATTTACTTATTTATTTTTTCAAAATAGGTTGGTATTTTAATGACGGCAGGTGTTATCGTTACGTCCATAGTATATCGTTCAGCTTCAATGACAGTCGTCAGCAATGTATGTAGTAAGTATCAGGCCCATTCTGTAATTGAAAACGACTGCATATTACATTTATAAAAGCGCCATCAGAAGACGGACAAGTACCGGTACTGTATCAAACAATGCATACATGTTCTTGACAAAACAAGCATTGACATTTTGACTCAGCACACTGCTTCATTGTTTCATTACTTTCCTTGAGCCATTTTGTGTTACCACGTATGCTATTTCGTTTTTTAACAGTGCTGGGGCTCACTTAGTTACAATACTAAATGATACTGACAATCAATTCGTCACGTCACTTATCAACAAAACGTGCGTGTCGTGTTTAGCCTTTATCGGTAAGTAAATCGTAAGATTACGATATGTTAATTTTTCAATTGATCATGATTCGCAGTGATTAAGATGACGAATAAAAAACGATTTCGTACATCATTTCACAGGTTACAACGATGTCGGAAATGAAGGCGTTTTTACTTGGGATGGTGGCGTCACAGGAAACTACGAGAATTGGTCTTCGAGCAATATGCACACTGACAATAACGACTGTGTATTGTTAGATTCATCGGACGGTGCTTGGATAAAGACGAATTGTTCACAGCCAAATGGCTTTACGTGTGAAATGACATCGTTCTCGTAGGGCTACGATAATTTCAAACCACCGTGACGATCAAAATTTCATTAATACTTTAAGCTATACAACGTCAGTGTTATTACAAAGTCCAACTTACTTAGAGTCATTGCAGTAGTGCCGTTCAATTACTTGTATGTATCTATATAGAAGTATACTGATTTTCTGGATGTTCTAATACATTTTGCCAGACTCACGTGACCATTATAGACAGCCAATTATATCCCGAAATTACTATAAAAACATCAAATGTCATGCCAAAGTCCCTATCAACAACCTGGCAGAGTTTCAGGACGCTAGACAGGGAGACACTACAGCGTACAGACAAATTGATTTAGTTTTGCACAAGGCAACATACAAAAAATACTGTTATCGAATTTACACTTGCATTCTCTTTAGTTTTTAGATATTCACAGGTTGTTATTGTTGTTCACGATGCTGTTGTATTTAACATGCAATTAATAAACCATCTTTCTACAAAGGAACCAATTTGTAAAGGAAGGCAGAGACCCATCTCCCCGGATTAAAATGTCTGTTGAAAGATATGACCTTCGAATTGTAGATTGATAAAAGGTTTTTTATTAACGTATGCTGGTTTAGAAATAATTTACTTCCCTGCTGTATGCTTACATCTTTTGCGTTGTTTGTTAATTTAAATATTTAGCTGTTAGCACTTCATAAAAGACAAAATCCAGCTCTATTGGCCTTTGCAAGTAACAATTACACCAAAATTCTGATTTTAAAGTGTGCTCCCTGGATTTGACAATGCAGCGAGCTGTTATGATATTTCAACAAAGTGAGAAAACATAGCAGCAAAAAGACTGGGTTTGAGCGAATGTACTTAAGTGTACACCTAAGGCTCAACGGTAAAGAGGCTACTAAACACCCTGCACTCAGGATCAGATGAAAGACGCTCATGTTTGTTACCATCTACCAGCTCCAAAGGATCACGTCTGTTGACAATTGCGGTATTGCTTTGCAATTGTGATTTCTGAAGAAATGAACACTATCGGTACCGTGACAAATCGATCGATCAGTTATTGGCAGGTAGTTCTGTCCTCGGAAATGAAAGAATTAAATTTACGCTCAAATTTTCCTCAAGCAAACTCTCAACCAGTCTCTTTTAAAATCAAGATTACAAATCGGGAAAATAGTTCAAATTTTGGCATTAAAGAGAAATTATCCAATATTTCAATGTTACTGGTATTCGAAATTCAAGATGACCGTCATCCCTGTATAAACTCTATGGGGAAAATAAGTTTCACGCTTTTCACAATACTAAGCCTTCACTTATTCCGACAGGTTCAAAATAAGCCCCACCAAGTAGGAGACTCAAAAGACTGTTTGAGAGTCCGAATATCTGTCCCTGAGGCGCGCTCTACCTTTTTAAGCGCTCTGATTTCGCGCTGTTGAAAATGATTTAGAGTCCCTAGCAAAGTTAAAGGCAGCTACCATTATTTGCACCTTTCTCAAGATATGAATTCCATCGCTACAATCAGTCAGTTAAACAGCCCCTAGGATTGTGCCAACATATGACACTGATTTGGCACATCAGAAAATGGTTAAAAGCTATTCATTGGCCAAGCGAAGGTCAGCCATTGCGGCATCGTCAAATTGTCAGTAAGCGAGGTCTGGTAGTTTTAACTGACTTATGGTATAAACCACTCATTAATTTCTCATAGGCCACCGCAGTAGCGTTGAGCTACATTTTCCTACTTTTTTGAAAATGTTGAGCGGCGCGAATCCTCTTGACAGGTGTTTGGTCAATGTCAGCTTAAGGCAATACCGAATAATTCAAATTGCTAAGCAATCGTTGCTAAGGGTAATTTCCAAAATCAATCAAAATGCAAATTTTTCATGGTTTTCTTTTCATAATAAAGATATATTAAACCATACTATTCCTAAAGACGCAGGTTTGTCGCGCGATTGATCAGTGACGTCACACATGTACAACTTTTCACAGCTCTATTTTAAAACGTTTCAGCTCCTACAAATTTGCACCAAATTTTCCAAAAATTTCCGAATGTAACACATGAGATACCTGTTTAGAGCCCCTAGCATGGATTAGGTTATCTGTTCAAGGACAAGCGATTTTTGAATAGGAAAATATCTACTGTGTCATTTTGTGAAATTTTGGAGGGTTTTACGGCGATATCTCATAAACTGTCTAGAATGTTTCTGAAACGCGGGCTTATCTGTATTCTAATCTATGACTTCAATTATCGTACAAAAATTCAGCTAAATTGATTTGCAATTGAGAGAGTTGAAAGATTTTGAGCATTTTCAAAATACCAGGACTCGAAAATCCATAGAAAACAACGGAACGGTAAGATTTTGCAAGTGCAAAAGTGCGCGTTGGAATGTTGCCAGCGATGGCAACCAGCGCGCGCTTTGAATCCTTCAGTATCGCCTTAAAGACTGATAAATTTTTCGTATAGGCAAGTCCACGGAAATATCGAGTTAGTGATGAAAATATCGCCCTCTGTGGTGTTTTTGTAAAAATTAATGCTCGTTGCTATGGTTTCCATTGGCCTTATACTACCACAGAATGCTCAAGCAATCTTTCACAACAGTCTGCATTTTGATTCAAGTAGGTAATTATCTTAAAATGTTTTTTAAATATACTTCAAATTAACGTTATATAATAGCAGTAGAAGACATTTTGTATTTTCTCGTAAGCTTGTTTAAAATTTTCACATTTGTGCATTCACCTTTTGGCATATAAAGTGTGAAGGACTTCTCCTAATGCATTTACATTTGCTATGTTAAGTGGTGATACAATGGCTGTGGTAAAAGAAATTTAGCATTTCCATTTTAGCCATTACACATTTACATACCCCATGTCTTTTGGAATTTCATGTCTTTTTGAATTTATTTGATGATTAATGTTTGTTATGTTGATGATAACAATTTCAAGGAAGTTGCATATTTTTGGGAAAATAGATACAGAAAGAAGGGAGCATTTAAGTTCATATTTGGTTAAGGGTTGGATATAGTCGAGTGATTTTGATTGAGATGCCATTACTAGGTATCTAGGGGCCGTACATGGCACGGTCAAATCAAAATTCATAATTTTGTAAAATTTAATATCATAAGATGAATAGGGATGGAGTGAACCTTGTTACGGTGTCTGGTTGGTTTTTGACCAGGTGATGCCTCCAACAACCCCAATGTCGGACATGCTTTTTCTGGTGATTCCTGCAAACCCAATTCCTCCAAAGTATTCCCTAAATCGACAAAAGCTTGTTCAGCCTTCACAGGGTACTCCGCTCCTCTAAAGTCATCAAGATAGTTAACACAATCGCCCCCGGTTTCCTGCTTATATATGTGAGTCACGGCATTTGTTGTTCGCTGACAAGCTATGGAGGCTGTGCGGAGGCCAAACGGCATTTTGAAGTCGAAATATAGAAGATTTTTCCAAGTATAGCCCAGCAGAAAGTAGTCGCGTGGGTCCGTAGGGATTTGACGATAAGCTCTTTTCAAGTCCCTTTTGAAAAGTAAACACCATTGTCCTTTTTTTCTAACGATATCTGCAAGATCGTCTACGCCTGGGTATGTTAAAGAAAAGGGGCCATCCAAATATTTGTCTTTCGGGATTCCGTCATTGACCGATTCACCTGATGGGAAACTCAAATCCACCACAACCCGCCTTTCTGTGGAATCGTTTTTTTCCACAGTCTGTAGAGGGGACAACATGATCTCTTTATCGGAAGGATATCAGAGGAAAGGACCCACTGAACTTCTCTGAGGATGTATTTGTTGACGTGCTCATCATAAGTGTAAGCTGATTTATGGTTTGTATCAACGGGCGTGGCATGGATGCAGCGGTATAATTCCAAGGCCAACCATATTCAAGCAAGTCGCATACCTGCTGGTCGTGGTGGGTCCGCAATTTTGCACGTCAAATGGGAATGCAGAGGTTGGAATGGACAGGTATTTTTAAGCCCTTATAGTTTCGTAATTATGAATTGTAAATAGCAATATGATTTTGAACAAATTCATGTGCTGAAGGGGAAAGAGGAGGTGCTAAGCTGCAGTCGTTATCAGTATTATCAATCCCCGGTGTGAAGATTTCTGCCTTAGAGTTAAGGGTTGATATGAAACACAGTACTTGTGTCAGATTGAGGCCTACCTCCTACGGTAACGTGAACATTGTTAGAAACAGACTCAAGTGTAGTATCTGAGATATAACCATCATCACCCTGGTCGGATATCATAGAATCGCTATCAAACGATTGTGTGCTGTTGGTGGAGGTACTTGTGTCAGATTGAGGCCTACCTCCTACGGTAACGTGAACATTGTTAGATTCACTGAAAATATGATCATTTTCTATATTAAGTTTATTACCACAAATGCTGTTACTGTGTACGTTATCTGTGACACTGCTGACATTTTCATTGATTTCGTAAGTGATCTCTGTGATATTGGGCACATCAACATTTGAATTCTTACAATGTGCGCGTTCTAATTCAGCAAATTCATTGTTAGTGCAGTCAGTTTGGGTACTTTGTTCAAACGTGTCAAAATTCAAAGTTTGAGTTTGTGAAATATTCGTGACATTATGTCTGTTGGACAGATTTGACGGTTTACATTCCGCAGTATTGTGATTTCTAACCTGAGTGATCTTTTCTTGTTGGTTTGCTTTTTCCGCTCTCATTTTAGGATCATTGTATGGGCACTTTGTCCTGGGATGACCTTCTGTCGATTTCCTGAATTTGTAACAGGCGCTGCATGTATGTTTGTACTTGCAAGAATTCCCATCACTGCACTTTCCTTCTTGGTTGTACGCCCAGCAGTATTGGACAGAACCTCCATTTGTAGTAGTCTTCGGCTTGTTCGTTTTCGATTGTCGCGTCTCGGCCGCTCTGGGGTATGAATACAGTTCTTTGAGGTCGTGTCCGTCGCTCTCCCATGTGCGACGACCGTACTCGATGTCTTGGAGAAAGGCGCCGTGGTATTTGAGAACGGCGTCCCAAGGATACACTGGACACGGCCTTACCAACCAAAATGGATGTGAATCCCTCTACAAATTCGCTGATTGACATTGAATCGTAGCTGATCTCACTGCCAGCGCCGAAAGGACGAGGTTGCGCAGACATGTGTGGCCATGAAACCGGAACGACGGCGCTGTCTTTCCTAGTCTGAAATCGTTGAGACTTACCGCGTTTTTGGCTGATGTTGGTACTACCATTCTCGAAGAAATCCGGTGTGATTGAGTGCTGAGCGTCCTGCAAATCCTGTTGTAGTTGAGCGTCGGCATCGGCCATTTGACGCAGTTTAGTAATGTTTGTAGGGCTTTGACTCTCGGCCGCTTCGGTTTTGGCGCCTAAATGTAGCGAATTTGTAGCACTTCCCTCTGCTTGTCGTTCGGTGTTGCTTGTAGTCCCGGCGGTGGCAGTCTCTGGATAGGTGGGTACCCACGCTCGTTAGCAGAGTTTGAAATGTACCCGTTTTGCCAGAATTTTTCTCTGAAAAACACCCCCTTTTTTTGGAAAATGTGGGAGAAAATCACTGCGAAAAACACCCCCTTTTTCCGATATCTGGAAGATTTCACCTAAATGTTTGCCAAGACATTTGAATACCATAATTTACCAATTTCAAAGCAAGTGTGCTGACTCTTGGTGAAAAAGGAACACATAATACACTAGCTTAGCATGGGTTGACTTTGTGTTTGATGTGCACAGTAACAGACTGCTTGTTCAATGTATGCTTAGTAAGGGACTGGACACAAATTACAGGGGGGGTGGGCCGGTGTTTTTTGGGGGTGGGTCGCCATTTTTCGCGCAAGCATTTTTGAAGGGTCATAAAATTTTGTGCAAGCCTATGGGGGAGGGTCACCTTTTTTCATGCATCAAAGCTGAAATTGCATGTGCACGTTATGGAATACTGAAAAAAGAAAAAATACTTCCTGGCACTTTCATTTTCTGCCATTACCATTTTCGGCGCGCCCTTCGGGCGCAAATTTGAGGTATAATAAACAATGTATTGATGATCCAAGCAGCCACAGTGATTTAAGTTGTCATGATTTCTACTTATTCAACACTATTGTGCATAACTGTCCCCTATAATGACTCTTTCAATAACAATTTGGGAGATTACTTATTTGACATCATTCTCCCATTGACAATACATTGGGTATAGGTCGGTGTCAAACGTTCATGTCGCTGTATGTACATTTTTTATTTTTTTGAGGACATTGACAGAATACAAACTGTTCAGAATAGTGCATAGTGTCATCAATAACAACTGGAAGCTTCAGGTTGAACAACTTTTGAATAACAATTTAGGATCAGATAACCTATGAGTTATTTGTAGTTTCCTCATAGCCTACAATGTATAGTGAATCAACATTTTGGTGAAATTCCAAAATCAAATTTCTTGCACAACCATGGACTTGAAACCACTCTAGTCTAATCATGAATATTAATACTAATAATTAGGTGTACATAAATGCACAGGTTTACCAAGTTTTGTATTGGAAAAAAATTACTCATAGTTTCATCATAGACTGCCATGTATAGTGAATGGACATTTCAGTGAAATTCCAAAATCAAATTTCTTGCACACCCATTGACTTGAAACTACTCTAGTCTAATCATGAACATTAATACCAATAATCAAGTGTACATAAATGCACAGATTTTCCTATTTTTGTATTGGAAAAAAATTATTCATAGTTTCATCATAGACTACCATGTATAGTAAATCGACATTTAAGTGATATGCCAAAATCAAATTTCTTGCACTACCATTGACTTGAAACCACTCTAGTCTAATCATGAACATTAGTACCAATAATTGAGTGTACATAAATGCACAGATTTACCTATTTTTGTATTGGAAAAAAATTATTCATAGGGTTTCACCATAGACTGCCATGTATAGTGAATCAACATTTCGGTGAAATTCCAAAATCAAATTTCTTGCACACACATGGACTTGTAACCACTCTAGTCTAATCAAGAACATAAATATCAATAATCAAGCATACATAAATACACAGATTTGCCAAGTTTTGTATTTAAAAAAAATTATTCATAGTTTCTTCATAGACTACAATGTATAATGGATCCACATTTCATGCGAAATTCCAAAAACAAAGTTATTGTACACAGATGCACGTGTTACCACCCTCTTCTAATCAAGCACAATTATGTCAATTATTCAGGGTCATATATACACAAATAGTGCATATTTTTAATTCTGAAAATTTTTTTACAGTTTTGTCATAGACTCCCATGTATAGTGGATCAACATTTTATGCGAAATTCCAAAAACAAAGTTATTGTACACAGATGCACATTTTACCACCCTCTTCTAATCAAGCACAATTATGTCAATTATTCAGGGTCCATATATGCACAAATAGTGCAAATTTTTAATTCTGAAAATTTTTTGACAGTTTTGTCATAGACTCCCATGTATAGTTTTGTCATAAACTCCCATGTATAGTGGATCAACATTTTGACAGAAATTCCAAAATCAAATATCTTGTTCACATGTGCACTTGTAAACAACCCATGCTAATCAAGTATATCTATATCAGTTATTAAACATCTGTATATGAACAGATATAGCTAGTTTTATACTGGAAAATACACGTTCGTAGTTTTCTTATAGTCGACTACATGTATAGTGAATCAACATTATCAATAAAATCTAAAAATTACATTTTTTGTACAGGCATGCTATTTTTACCTGCCACTTCAAGCAAAGTACATTTACATGAATAACACACATATGATTTGATATTTTTTGGACAACGCGTTATATTTGCCTTCCTTTCGGGAGGGCGACTTAAAAAGTATAGCAAGTCAGAAGGGGGTCTTTAACACATTGCGGGTTTTTTTTGGGGGTATTGAGTAACAGGGGAGGGTCACTTATTTTCATGCACGGATAAGGGGGAGGGTCACTAATTTTTGTGCATGAACTTTTGAAGGGTCACTATTTTTTACGCAGCGGTTTTTCGAAAAACACCGGCCCACCCCCCCCTGTAATTTATGTCCAGTCCCTAACATAATGAAAACTTGAAATACAGTGATCGCTCAATGTTTTGTCTTCACCATATGTTCATCAGTCACACTCATATACAATCACTTTTCTGACCCGTTTTGATCTTGTATTAGTTGATGGCTCTTGAGTTATTAGACATCGTCCGTCATCTGTAGCTGCAACAGATAGGCCTACATGTGGGGTACGCTTTTTCTTTGGTCTGACATTATCCAGGAATTCTTGGAGTTTTAGTTTGTCTGATTCTGCTAATTCTGCTAAGAACCAGACATATTCTCGGAGGGTGATCTGAAAAAGTACCCCTTTTTCTCGATTTCACGGACCTAGGTGTCTCCGTGATGTCCGACAAAAATCACCTCCTTTTCCGCAAAATTTCTAACGAGCGTGCGTACCCGGCTGCTCCGAGACTGCCACCACCGGGCTTGTAGTGGATCTATGCGCCGCTATCTCTGCTCGTAGACTCTGGATTCCATCTTTCATACACTGAAATTTCAATAAAAATAAAAGAATTAACCTATGCCGGCCGCGGCCCCGGCCGATGTGGCACCGTAATGTTCTTGAGACTTGATTGCAGTTTTCCGTGGTCACCCTCGCGGCTTCGCTCCTGAGCCCGACTTCTTGGCTGCGACGCTCATCACGGTTAAAGGTTGTAATGAAATTATTCGGCCAATGATGCAATAGCAATGTTTCAGTGGACTTCGAGTAAGTCTCCGTAGAGCTGAGACTAACTCATGCACAGGAAAAGTTTGACAGAGCTGTGTGTGAGTTGCAGTTGCATACAAACGATGACGGCTAACTCAACTGAGGAAAGTTAGATGCGCATCTCTGACTAGTTACCGTAATTACTCCCTTTGAGGGCGCTCTCTCGCTCCCCTCTGAAAACGGACACAATTTATCACCATTCCCGCTTAAAATTGTTTCGTCATTATTTGTACGTTTCCGTATATTGTTTTGACTGCTATACTTTGAGCGAGTGACATATTTTGTTTCCTGTTGTAAACGGCATATTGGCTCTTTCTGTTGTTGCTCAATGTTTAAGGTGGAGCTGTATGTTGTCAACACACTTTTTTTTCAAAGCAATGTTTCTCATAAAAGATGACAAGGAAACCCCTTCATACTATATATTTTGAATAAGCAGAGACTGGTAGCAGTAGTTTACTCGAGGGAAGAGTGGGTGTATATTTTGGGTAAAAAAAGACAATCTTGGTATTAATGATGAAAATTAATTTAAATAAAAAACGACGGTATTTTTTGAAATGTAATACTTTACTTGAAAAAAGAGTATATAAAGAAAAATATGACTATTTTATTTTGCATTATCTATCCTCATTCTAAAATGGCATTTGTTGAAAGACCAA
This sequence comes from Ptychodera flava, assembly GCF_041260155.1. Classification (NCBI taxonomy): domain Eukaryota; kingdom Metazoa; phylum Hemichordata; class Enteropneusta; family Ptychoderidae; genus Ptychodera; species Ptychodera flava. The sequence goes on along the minus strand of NC_091928.1, from coordinate 26,419,857 downwards.
CACACAAAAAAGTGATTAAAATCATAATAAGCAAAATTAAAGTGCCCCATATTCAAAATGTAAGAACTTTATTCCGAAATAAAATATTCGTTTTGTTATATAGTATTTAAAGAACATATTGTGAAAATTTCAGAAAATTTGACCCAGCTAGAGTGGAGATAAATTTTTTGGAAATTTTGAAATTGGGAGGAAAAAGAAGCCAGGAAATAGGGTGATTTGCATACATTTGCATAAACTAGCACTTCTTTAACACGCAACTTACGATTGCTTGACAAGGTAAAGGTAAACCCCACCAATATTTTAATCTTTGGTTGACACATTAATTGCAATTGAATGCATTTTTTGCAACAAGGTGATTTTTGAGAAAAATACGCTGTGTTGGGTGCAGCGCAACCGTAAGTAACGGTGATTTTTTAATGGAGCTGTAGGCCCCCTTTTGCTAATAGGCATGTCTAGGTAACACTGCTGGTGGACAGAATTGTCCCGAGGTTATCGTTCGCCCAGTTAAAGCGATGAAATTCGTTTCTTCGCTTCGATAAAGTGTGTATGTGCGATGTATGATAGTGAGCATGCGTGCGTGAGTGCTTCACGAACTCTACAACGTGTTGAGAGGTCTCAGTCAGAAAAATGTAACAACTTAGCCGGCTATTGAACCACTCTTATTGGGAGTGGAGATTTAGCCGACTGGTTCTGTCTCAGGCCTCTCAGCTAGGCGACTGATGCCGTATGTTGTGGGTTCGAATCCGATTGAAACTATCCGTATTTTCTATCCTGGGTCGATACACTGCTGGTGGACAGAATTGTCCCCGAGGTTATCGTTCGCCCAGTTAAAGCGATGAAATTCGTTTCTTCGCTTCGATAAAGTGTGTATGTGCGATGTATGATAGTGAGCATGCGTGCGTGAGTGCTTCACGAACTCTACAACGTGTTGAGAGGTCTCAGTCAGAAAAATGGAACAACTTAGCCGGCTATTGAACCACTCTTTATTGGGAGTGGAGATTTAGCCGACTGGTTCTGTCTCAGGCCTCTCAGCTAGGCGACTGATGCCGTATGTTGTGGGTTCGAATCCGATTGAAAACTATCCGTATTTTCTATCCTGGGTCGGTAACACTGCTGGTGGACAGAATTGTCCCCGAGGTTATCGTTCGCCCAGTTAAAGCGATGAAATTCGTTTCTTCGCTTCGATAAAGTGTGTATGTGCGATGTATGATAGTGAGCATGCGTGCGTGAGTGCTTCACGAACTCTACAACGTGTTGAGAGGTCTCAGTCAGAAAAATGAAACAACTTAGCCGCTATTGAACCACTCTTTATTGGGAGTGGAGATTTAGCCGACTGGTTCTGTCTCAGGCCTCTCAGCTAGGCGACTGATGCCGTATGTTGTGGGTTCGAATCCGATTGAAAACTATCCGTATTAACATACCGTGCGTCAATCATACATCTTGTGGTCGAATATGTATGTCCTCTGTGGACGTTGTGGTTCCAGAGAGGGAAATCATGTAAAACTTTCCATTCTTTTAATAATATAATTATACGATTGGAACTAATTTGGGATAACTGGATCTTGATATTTTTAAATTTCTCAAAGGTGTTAGGTGCCCTATAGATGAATGTTGCAAAATTACAAATTACTCATAAGAACAAGTGCATAACTTAAAAAGAAAAGCAGATGAGCTTACATCTGTAGATTAAACAGACATTACTTCCCCATGCTATTATCCCAAATTAGTTCAAATCGTGTTTAAAGTTTTTTAAGGGGAAGTAAACCGTGATCTTAAAATAGATTGGCACTTCGATCCTCATTCATGGCTCAAGAAAAGACACATTTATATCTGTTGCGATTGAATGTTGGTGGCAATATGTATGTATGTCCTTTTTGTCACATTGACATCACAGTAGATCAGGCAGGACCCTTCCTGTATCAGTCCGAGAAAGCAATTATAATTATATTTTCTCGGATTTAAAAGCAAATAGCTATTAAACAAACTTCAGCAGAGATAAGACTTATTCTGCCAAATCTTTTTTTTTTCATAAATTGAAATTGATACAGACAAGCTGAGCTACTTTATCAATCTGGTTACCGCAAGAAAATCTAGCCACAAAAAATGGTAAACTTAGATGCTGCACACTAATATTTCAGAATAGTCGTATTCCTCATGCTCCTACAATAATCAAAGACCTCTATTATTCTTATCCGAATGTACTTGTAGAACTGTTCAGTTCATCTTTTTCTGGAACCAGTCCTTGAATGCCAAAATGTCAGGGCCTGTAGAACCAGTCCCAGATCGCAAGAAATTAGACCTCTGATCAATTCCGATTGTAATAATCATAATCAGATAGCCGCTACGGTTCTTATCGCATATACATAATTACTTGCCGAAAATGTACTAAACAATACACAGGGGAAACAAAAAGAGAACTTAAAAGACATGTTTACGAACACATGTACACAATCCGCATTCGCAAACCTACCCAAGTCTCAGAACACTTCAATCAACTGGACCACAGTCTATCTCATTTCCAGGCCAGTGGTCTGCACAAAGTACACACCACTGACGAATACCCGCAAAAGAACACTACGCGAACAAACCACAGTACAGAAGTTGACACACTCACACCCAAGGGCAGTAGCCAGAGAGAAGGGTAAAATTCATCCCTTTTTCTGACTACATAAGGGACCCCTCACTTTTGACTATTTCTTTCCATCTCAGGAGTCCCTCCACCTTGAACTTATTCATTCCGAACCTCCACTTCAGCTTGTATATTTCTACTCGCCATATCCAGGTCATTTTCTTTCCATTTTGCCTTTGTTTTCGTTCAGCTGCATGTCTTGTTTCGACCAGTTATTGAATCAGATCTTTGTTTTTTTTCAATAATATCCTTTTTTCAATGCCTTAAATCACAACTTGTCTTTATTTTTTTCAACGACTTCAGTTGTTGTGTATTCGCTTGTTGTAATTTTCATTCGATTTCCATTCAATCCTCATTATACCTTTTACCCTTTTTATTTTATACGTCATTTATCAGCTCGATTTTAACTTTTGTATGTGTTCACTTTTGTTTGTCAGCTTTTACCCTGAAGAAAGCAACTTACCTGTTACCGAAACGTTGGTATATTTTAAACAAAGATCATACGAAGACAAAGAGTGCTGGTTGAACTGCCTTCTTTAAACACTTTTGAATAAATCATTACTGACTGCACGAGTCATCGTCACATGACTCTAGTGTTTTATGCCTCCTTTTCGTGTGACGTCAAATACAACCACTTTGAGTATGGGTTAATAAATTGTTTTTCTTCATTTCTCCTTCTACTTTACAGGGATACAGCTAAGGTTTTAAGTCTAAAATCTTCTTTCTTTCAATCTAATAAAAGAAATGAAATTATTAATTCGTTTCATGAAAAAGAGCATAACTCGATTCCCTGCTTTTTTCTGTTCCCTCGGCAGAGTCGTAATCCTTTAAAAACATACTAAGGTAAATAAAAAGAATGGTGTTAGTCGAAGAGACAAAGCTTCCATAATTTTTTTTATAGGAGTGTATATCATTTACATCAATATGAATATTTCGGTAACTATGTCAATGACAACGCAACACAAGCCTTGTCAAAGAATGGAAAAAATTCACTGAGCTCATATTACAGTCATACTCTTAGTGCGAAAAAATTGTAAACTTGGTGAAAATCTCAATAATTGCAAGTCAGAATTTTACATGTTGGCGATGATTTGCACAGAAACACAACCAAGGATCTCCAAGCCAAAAATAAGCCATTTTAAATATTACTACTTGGTGAATTACAAATAATACGGTTGGAACTAATTTGGGATAATTGGATCTTCATATTTTTTAAATTTGTCGAAAGTGTTAGGTGCCCTATAGCTGAATGTTGCAATATTACAAATGACTTCTAAGAACAAGTGCATAACTTAAAAAAGAAAAGCAGACGAGCTTACATTTGTAGATTAAACAGACATCAATTCCCCATCCAATTATCCCAATTATCGTGTTAAATATCGTTTATATGAATTCCATGCACTACAATATTACTAGAGAACATCTTTACTTTGGTATGGTAGATTGTTTCACTTAATTTTAATATACTGGGTTGCGTAGTGTTGTATATGTATGTGTCAATTGCAAAAGTTGCCAACCATGACATACGTAGCTTTGGTATTGAAGGACGATGCATCAAAATGTGTTCAAACGCACATGACATCATGAATATTACCAGCTTATGGATATCATACGTACATACTTCAAGGCCCGCCACATCTGCCAGAATGTAAGCAAGGTGTTATTGACGCTATGTTAGTCATTTTGGTCTTTTTTGCACCAAAACAGCTTGTGATAGCTTTGATATTAAGTATGCGTTTTTAGTATACATTATCGTTGTCACCCAATCAAAGGGAATCATCTTGTCTCCCAGAAGCCCACACATGGTGACCCTTGACTTTTATTATCTTCTTTGAAAGGGGTGATTTAAAGTTTTATCACAGAAAGTTGAGCTTTCCAATTGTAGACAGGTACTACTTTAATTTGTTTCAGAGTCTGAACTGTGTGGACTGTAGCAGCTAACTTTCGCTTCATTTAACATTAATCCAGCAGAGGTAAATGGCCTGTTTTAAAGACATTTGCATTTTACACCGACCCAAGTCGTGAGGATTTAGATGCATTACAGTAACTGTGCCCACGTGAGATCATGACTATCAATAATTAAAGGAATGATCTGTGTTTCACTAACCCGCTCCCTAGAGATTGTTTCCATCCTCTACCATAATCTCCAGGGTTACTTTTCGTGTTGTTAAACCTACCTGTAAGGTTTATTGCAAACTCAGTTACACTTCCTGAGGGTCCTTGTACACCGCACAGCGTTGATCTCAAGTGTTTATCTCTCTCTTTTGCAAAGGCAGTAGAAGTTTTGCAACGATCGTATTTGAGCTACATCCTCTTCCTTGCTGTTTAATTTCATAATAATTTCCACAATGGTGACATAGGTCCTGTTAGCCCAGCTTTCAAAAGGAACACGTCAGAGTATGATTATTGATTAAATGAGATATCACATTGCGCCGAGCTGTTATAGATATCCAAAACTTTTTTTTACCATAACCACGGGGCTCAGAAAAGTACTGCCCATCGACAATAAAATAAAATACGAACGCAATATGAAGATTAACTAATATACTTTTCAACTTGCATTCTGAAGCTACAGCAATAAGTAAAGATAAGGACAATTAGGGTTCTAGAGAATTAAACATCAGCAATGAAGAAGATATATAGTCGATTGACATAGTACAAGAGAAACTTTTTAGATAGGCAACTGACTTAAAATACAGGGTACAGGCTGTTGCTTTGTAAACATTGTTGCTGTCTAATCAGCTGACCAGAAATAGTTCAACAGACGTTTTATCCTTTTATATAGCTATCCAATCCTCTTGAAGATAAATAAGATTTTCTAGGAGAGTAAATGGCATCAAAAGAGAATCTGGAGCACTCTTATGGGCAAAGAAAGACAATGCTGTAAAAGTACCTGAGTTCAAATCTAGTGAAGATGTCGAAGTCTTTGTAGAAGTCAATCAGCTTCGCATATCTGTTTTCTTGCCACCCGAAGTCATGGCCTTGTGTATTTTCACAATCCGCGGAACACTACACGGTAGACAAGTTTCGACAATCTGTGCCAATTGTGAGGATACCTTTTTTCTGATAACATTTCCTGTGAATGCCGATGGGCAGTTACATTCTCGCTAGGACAATCGTGTGCCTTGGTTATGTATATTTTCCTTAAACTAAGTATTCCCCAGTGTGAAACTCCAGACAATGACCAGCTGATGTAAATTGCAATAACGTCATCTAGATCGCAACCTCAACAAGTTTGAGATCGTTTAAGTTTTTACTGAAATTGACGATATTTAATATCCCAGTACTCGGAAATAAAAAATGTTTTATTTTGGATATATATTTTACCTGTTATGAAGCGTTTAGCATAATGTTGATCCTTTATGAGAGTTCATGAGACTCAGTATACTTTCAATGAAAACTTGCTTTGCATGTCTAACATGTACTTTATGCTCTACAAACACAACATCAACCTCTCTCCCGGCAATAAAATATCAAAATAAAGGTGACATAGCTTGTACACTTCTCATAACAGTTTCAAGGGAAACGGAAAAGCGATGGTTTACTCAGGTAAGACTTCAATCGCGACGTGGCGACGCTCGAGCATATTAGTCAGAAAGTTTACTTCCACATTGTCTTTCGCCAGGCTGATTGTATTCTCTGTGTCGTCCCGACCTGATCGATGCGTTCCATACGTGTAAATATCGGTCCATATATGAGGACAACGGAGAATATTGATGGCTCCTCTGGAGAAATTATCATTCAGCAGTTTATCTAATATTGAAGCGGTTATTCACCAGTTTACCGAAGATTGAAGTAGAATTGATAGAGAGGGTGGATTTTTTTGGGATTTGTCTATAGATTTATTGATTTATTGACATGTTGATTGGTTGGGTTTTTTTACAGTTTATAGTATATTTCCTCTTCGAGTTTTGTAAATTTTATATGTACTAACAAGTTACAATCGATGAGCGCAAACAGGATCGCTGTTCTGCGCATGAGTAGAGGTAAAAGGTTTCTTCAGGCGACGCGACGCTGTGTGTACACAGGGCAACTCGTCCAAGCGACGGGCGACGCGTCGCCTGAAAAACCGACATGTCGGTTTTCCGGGCGACGTCGCCTGACCACCTCGGGCGACGCGACGATATCATACAAACGAAGCAACACGGCGGGCAACTCGCGTTGCCTGTCGTGTTGCTCGTCGCGTTGCTCAACGAGTTGCCTCGTGTAACTCGGCCTTAAAGGATTTTGCTCTGATATCAGGTTAATAGAACACAGAGACAGGAACTTGAAAATACTGAAATTTTACTTTGTGTTTGAAAAACAGTGTAAAGCCACGGAGGTAAAACAAATGACAATGTTACTTTCAGTCTTGATTGAATGTTATTGGCAGCGCAGCTGTATGCGACGTCTGCCACGCGTGTGCCCTCGTCTGCGAGTGCACTGCCGGAGGTTCTTTCGCGCAACTTTGTAGCCTTTTTGTTACCGAAAATATCTCAAAATCAGACGGCGATCGATAAAACCAAGGGCAACAATACAAAACGAAAGGAATGTCAGTTTTGAATATCACGTCTATGGCGAAGCGAGCATGAAAGTCGGAAAAGGTGTACGGGAAAAGTGGCCGTTTCGCGTAAAAACCGACTGCCAAACGACAAGAGAACGTGTGACATCACCAGAACATGATAAGAGCGCGCAGAAAGTGATGACGTATCCGTTCCCGTTCCGTTCGCGTATGAAATCCTAACCTATCTAGTTATGCACGGATGTCAGGACGCTTTTCTCAATAGCTTTACACAGCTACAGGCACGTGAATGTAGGTATATGATAAAGTCCAAAATGAACAATATATCGTAATATATGTCTCTCATATGTAGCTTGCCAATAGCGCTGTTCACGGTTACAGGTTTGTTACTAAATATAGCTGAACGCGCGCGACATCGGACACGCAGCTTGAAATGCGGACAAATTTTATCAATGTTGCATGCGTGGCTCTTTTTTGCAGCTTGTACTCTGAGTCGTGAATATGTTTTTAAGTATTCACTGTTACACTAGCAGTCGCCCACTGAGATGTATTTTCGTCGTTCTTGCATGCGTAATTTTCAAAAGCGTAATCTAAAAATGCGGACAAATATTTATTTTTGCATATTAATGAGAGAACAGTGACGTAAACTGTGAACGGCCCAATATGTTTATATCCATTTCAGCCGAAAGTTTATGTAAACTGGCCTCTCAGTATTACATTTCGTTTATTGCTCATTTGCAGAAAACATCGCTAAAGTTTCGTATTTGGGATGTTTCAATATGGAAGATAAATGGATACACACGTCCCGTCGGCGAAGAGGGTGGGAAATAATAGAGGATGATTCAACCTTGACACCAGGAAAGTGCGTACAATCGTGCTCCAATTACGGCAGTCTTTTCGCCTTCTTATCCGGGGATGTCAACGATGTGGCCTGCTTCTGTCATTTTCAGTACAAAAGAGAGGACCCGTTGGACGAATCTTTCTGTCAAACACCATGTCCCGGCAATAAGTACTCAAAATGTGGTGGACCACGGGCAGAGACTGTTTACTATACAGGAATACGTTAGTATTTCCAAGTAGCATAATGCATTTGCTAACTTAAAGTTTCTCTGTGGTATATGTATACTCATTTTTTCCACAAAGCATCTTTACACCAGCCAAATGAAACAGAAAGAAGTCGGGATACACAAAGCCTATTAAAGGGAAAGGTTTTTGAAACAGAAATATTTAGTGTTAGGAAAACAAAATTTTGTCAAGAATTTTGTAAACTTTCTGCGGATAATTTAAAATTCAAGAGAAAGAGTGGGGATCGTAGAAAACATATCCATTTATTTATTTATCTTTTTCTGCGCCGTTTAACACATCTTGGGATGATTGTTAATGCCTTCGGCATCAGACATAAATGAAAAATACATCGGTACGTCCAGGAATCAGTGACACTTTTGTTTGCTGTAATTTCGACGGTTTATTCTGATACTGTTACTCGTTTAGTGACCTGCATTCTTATTAATTTATGGTCTATACTTTTTAAATACTTCTTAATACTAAGAAATAACTATCTTTAATCCTTCAAAGCTTACCCGAACTATGAAAATTGTACATTTGATGGAGAAGTTGGCTTCAAGTATGGAAACCAATGTTTCTGGTTGTCCAACGATACCAACATGAACTGGATAATGAGTGAGCAGGATTGTATATTGCGAGGAGGACAGCTTGCCGTCATAAACACCAAACCTGTGCTTGTAAGTCATTTATAAACGTTAATGGTTATGTTATCGTAATCTAGTGTTTCATAATGATGCTCTTTTCACAAAGCTACCCCGTACAATTTAAACTCGTTCTCGCAATTTGAAATAATTATGAAAAGCTTGAATATTCCCTCTTTGTACGATGAATTATGCATGTCTTTCTCACCTTTGAATTTTTATTTATTTAAAGCAAGACTTGCCTAAGTCTTGCCCCAAGCTTATAGGCATATAAATATCAAAACATAGTAAATGGAAGGAATAAACTTTAGCAGACTAATGCGTTAGTGGTGAGGTGATGGCGAAATCGAAGCGATATACTCTGACGTATATTGTGGGGTGAACTCGATAGCCAACAGACTTGTGTACCTTCGGTTTAATAATTCATAATGAAGTCAGACTTTATGAATAGCATAAAGAATGTAGGTGTAGGCAGGGTATTCCCAGTAGTTTATCAAAATCATTGTAAGACGACAAATGCGGTTATTCTTTCATTCAGAAATTTTATTTCAAGAAATGTTGGTTGCAGCAACTCTTGCGCGTTTTGTTTTTCGAATCAGGTAAATTATCGAATTTAATGATTATCGACTTCGATGAGTGGAAGGGAAATCAATCTGTCACGGAACGTGGAGGCTGGTCTGTGATAGAAGCATTTTCTGATCCACCACCGCACTCTGTAATATGAGTGTTACGCTGGTCTCAGACCTTATTTCCTGAGTAGCTTTTGCATGCCCATGCCACTCACAGATAATAACAAGTCAAGTTAACCAGCAATATCAAGTTTTCAGAACTATCGGCTGCAAATAAAGACTATTTGTTGTGATAAACCAATTGTACCATTAGTCAAATGACTTTGTGAATCATTTGCTGACGTAGTATACTAATGTCAACAAACTGTCAGACAACTTGTAACACTAGGGAGTGTTTGCAAGGTACACCAGTAGATTTATTTAGCCAACAACTCATGCCGTGAAAAGCCAAGCGACCAGGGCCAGTCTTAATTCAAGCCTTGCTTTGTTAAATCTTTGAGGTTTAATTCAAGATGAATATCAATCAGCGTTCATATATCCCAGATGTTAATCCTAGAGAAAGGCACTCACTCTAAAACTGACCTACAACCGTTAGATCATTTATCTATATCTTTTTTTTTTTTTTTTAAAGGAATTCATGGTATATTACATTTTTCAATGGCATGATTTTAAACTCCAAAGGGATTTCTGGATAGGAGCATTAACGTATGAAAAACTGGAAACGCTTCACTTCACAGATGTTGAAAATGCAATTTTAGATATATCAGCCGACTTATTTTGGTATTCGCAGCCGGGAGATATTAAGACTAGTGCACATTGTATATGTGAGTACGTTATCATTCTTTTTTACTCTGAGGGCAATACGAAATAGCTCTTTCTAAGAGAGCAAAAAACATCTTCAACTACGTCTTTGCATCGTCGAATATACGGGAATTAGGACACAGTACATTTATGATGTTTGATTATATTCACGTTGATTTTTTTACTCGTAAACAGCTTAACTCTTATCTTTGCAGACATGCGGCATTTCTTTGCATACAAATTGGGTAAAAGTAGATGTATTAAAAACGACAACGTATTTGTTCCAAAGTGATCGATGTCGACGGTAAGTTCAACACATGTCAGATGAATATGCTGAACACATTGTTTACATTATTTTTTTTCGTGTCTGTGTAATTATCCATCATGCACAATTTTGAATAGAGCCTATAATAAAATATAGATAACACGTGAGTTTAAGGTTATTGAAATATTCCGAGATTATATAGAGAAGTCGCTAATGAAATTTATTAACTGACCGATTGGAAAACAGCAACATGCATAATGTGCAAGAATGCTACAAAATGTGTCTTCGCAGTAATTAATACAAAGAAACTTTACAAAGAAACTTTATCTATGTCCACCTATAGGCACGCCATAAATATTACACTTTATAATATAATATTTATTACCCTGCAGATGACCCTGTAGTGTGTGGACAGGATAAAGACGGAGTAGTATTTGAAGGTACCTGTTACTTCCTAGTTCAGGAATTACAGAATTGGGCAAGTGCAGATCTAGCTTGTGGTCGATTTGGTGGAAGATTGGCAACTATTCCGTCAAGACAGACCCAGGTAAGAAAGTGCTATATCGTAATGTCTCGTGAAAAAACTTGGCAGCTTGGTTCGAGTCGAGTAATTATGAAAAAAGAGATCGTCAAATGATGTACCCATAACTGACCCTGTTTTGGGTAAGTTTGTGACAGACTTTAACTAAAATGTTATAAAAGTAGAATGCATAGGTTGCGAATGTTATGCAACACATATACACACATTTTTATACTAACACAACGAATTATAACTGTTGTCTTTGAAGTGGTTTCTTCGACATCAAGTTCTGCGAACTGGTACTACTAAAGATTGGTGGTTGGGAGAACAGTTCAACGACGATTTTTCGGACGAATCATCTGAAAGAAATAGCAGTTTCTATGTCAGCGGAGAGGTGACTACCGGACAATGTTCAAGTAAGATGATGCCAGCTAATGCCATCTCCCAAGAAAGTATACATGAAAATTGATATTATTTTATTATCAGTCGAAATAGCAACCAAAGGTGCATACCCAACAGGGCGAGATCTCGACATTTGAAAATTCTACCTATAACAACCTCTTTGAGTGAGTTATTGAGTGAGTCAGTCAGTCAGTCAGCAGATACAATGGTCTGTAGATGGACATATGAATGGGCAGAGGTTCTGGATATTGCTTTTAGAGGTACGTGAGAGTATGGTTGGATAGCTGAGTGAGTGGAGGGACAATCTTTCCAGAAATGTTTCTGTGGACGCAAAATGTCCATTTTATTTATCGGTCGTCGTTTTGGTCAATTAATACAATAAATTAATAATTTATGCATATTCCACGTAGACCTGTCCTTATCGTGCTGTATTTCAGTCACGTTACACATATTGTTACTTGTTTCAGTTGAAATCAGACAACAACCGTGGTCATATAACCCCACTAATGCGTGATAAACACCAAACTAAATCATTTTATCGTACAAGCTTGTTTTGGTTTCAGAAATATATAGCAATAGATTTGGTGGCTCCCTAGTAGACGTATTCTCATGGTATTCGATACAAAGGTTTGAAATGACCGTCCTTTTATCTATAATGCCAGCCCTTAATCTGTTATACATACGATGTGACTAATACAAAATATATTTTGTTTACTACTTGAAGAGGGCTTAAACAAATATTTGTCTCATTAAACCTGTTTCATTGTGAAGACAGAATGAGGTTTAAATGGAAAACTAGAAAGAAAGATAATGAACTTTTTGGTTGTAGATCTTGCCAAATCAAGAAAACTGAGATTAATTGCTTACAGCCATCTGTGTAGCCTTAAGACTGACCAGATTATTCTTGTTATCCCCTTCTATCGACCGGTGTAGATATGCTGAAAATCAAAGATTCACGTCTTCATTTCATGTCCAGAAGTTACACGGATAAATGAAATTCAACATAATTCTGTATTTCTCCTACGGAGCTAGCCAACATTTATAATCCAGTATTTGTCCTGGGGAGACAGCCGAATACAAACTTACCCCCTGCTTACTCACGAATTAGGCAAAAGAAAACATCAGATTATAGAAGCACTGTGATAAAACTTAGTTTACTGTTACATGTATCACAGGACAAATACATGACACACAAAACTAGCGCTAAGACCAGGACACCAAACGTTGGTAACATCAAGCTTTGTTATTTATATAACAATGTGTCAAAATTAATATAATAATACACAATAACAGCAAAAAACCCTTGAGTTAAGGGTATTTCTTCTTTATAACATTCAAAAACGAAATCTTTTCGCGCTTCATGATAATGTATTTAATATTTTATTTCCATGGTAGCTAAAGCCTCCGAGCTTTTAAGCTATTTAAATTTAACACCATTATTCATTTGTTCCTCTGTAGAAATGACTCTAGACCATAATTATTTCTGGACTACGGATGCTTTTGATATGGAAAACTACTTTATATGTCAAGAAGGTAAAGAGTTTCTAACAAACAAGTGTCATAGTGTCTAACCGCTGCGGATGGAAAGTCACTGCATGTATTGTTGTAGAAAAGTCATTTCTTTATATTATTAAGCAACGAAATCCTTCAAAATCCTCTTACGATTTCATGGCTTGGTTTTTTCCTATTTGCAAAATTTCAAAAACAAATCAACTCCACTATGTCGAGGTTAAATTTTGTGAAATTTTTAAATGGTGTTCGTTATTAAAACGATAATTATGTGTGGCAGTTTTTTAATCTTGAATTTAATCACCCTTTTTAATTACCAGTCTTTCAACTATTGCCGTTCAGGATGAGAATAGAAAATTCAAAAAGAAAATGTTATTCATTCTACATGTACTCCAGTTTAAAGTGAGATATTAAATTTATTACTTGAATTACTTTTTATCATTGATACCTAAATTGAGATTTTTTTATCCCGTAGTATGTACCAAGTTCTTCCTTCGAGTAAACTATTGCTACCATACTAAACTTTAGAATCTCATTTTTTTGGAAAGACGTTGTATGAGGGGAGTTTTGTTGTCATGTTAGTTAAGTACAACGTCGCCTTATGTATTTCATGTTCCCGTTCAGTAATGTATCAAACATGTTTTGTAGATGTTTTGTAGTAATGTATTTAACATTTATGATGTTTAACCTTACTTATTTCACTTTATATCTCTCTTTATAGACACCAACAAAGATAATGGTTGCGCCTTTGGTTAGTAATAAACACTATGTTGTAATTTACTTGAAAATTACTATATTTTATGCATAGACTGTTGGAAAAGTTGATTTGAAATATTTAATCAAAAAATAAAGAAGTAACACCTGATAAGTGACTGTAAGATAATTTCAAGTCTGATGATAAATTGCAATATTAATGTTCGCAAAGACGATAACTGAAATAGCGATAGCGGTATCGACTACATTGGTGGCGGCTGTACAATATTAACGACAACAACGACAATTATCGCTTCAAAAATGACTGCTACGACTGCATCATTAACGGAATCGGCAACGATAACTACATCTATAATGACAACGACGGTGATGCTGTTCCTGCTCCTGCTGACAATGATGATGATAATGATTATAATGATGATGAAGATGTCAGTTGCACGGATGAATTTACAATCAGTTTTTCGTTTTGTTTTAATGATAATGAAATGATAAATTTTTGTATTTACTCACCGAGGACATTTGCGCCATTGATAACTGCAAGGCTGCTTTTACAATTATGTCTGCATTCTCTAAGTGTGTTGTTCTACATACTGCAGATTTCCATTTTATTGCAGATTTTTCTTTTTTATTTACTTATTTATTATTTGTAATACAGGATGGCATTTGAATGATGGCAGGTGTTACCGTTATGTCCATAGTATATCTGTCAACTTCTACGAAAGTCGTCTGCAATGTATGTCGTAAGTATCATGCACATTCTATAATAAGTACATGACTGGATATTGCACTTAGAAAAGCGCCATCAGAAGACGGACAAGTATTGTGTCAAGCAGTGCATAAATGCTCTTGACAAAACTAGCATTTGGAATTTTGAATCAGCACACTGTTTCATTGTATCATAACTTATCTTGATCCATTTTGTGTTAAAACGTATGATTTGTTTTTGTATTTTTACAGTGCTCGGGCTCACTTAGTTACGATACTAAATGATACTGACAATCAATTCGTCACGTCACTTATCAACCAAACCTGCGCTCTGTGTTTAGCCTTTATCGGTAAGTAAATAGAGATGTGCCAATTTATCATATACCCATGACCGTATCCGTGTCTCCTCTGACGCGTCGTGACGTGAAACGTAAAATATCAGTCTGATACGGCACGTTATACGTCATCAATTGTTGTTTATTTCCGATTTTGATGTTATGATGTTCATCTTGCATTTAACGATCAAACCCATCTTTTTCACTTCAATCAAAATTTACCAATATAAAACGAAACATATTACTAGTATATATGAATTTAACGTACCTTTATTTCATATCTAAAGAGAGTTACAGGACAGGTTGTTGTAGAAATTAAAAGTTGATGTTTACAATCTGTTGTATTTCGCGCTACTTCGTCGTTCCTGTTCACGTCAGCCATGTTTCAGCAAGGGTTATTAAAGTGAATTCAAACTTACAATATTGTCCATGTAATAATTATCCACCAGACCACCGGGACTGTGACCAGAATAAGTAAATTGGCTCCATTCCTTTTCTGAACTGCGGTAAATTGCGCTGAAATAATCCTGTATAGACTGTATACACTCGACACGGTGCGATCGACGACTTGATCAGCTGTTATGTTGTAAACAAACATGTATCAATGCGCTCAGACCAGCGGCAGAATATAAAAACATAGTCCCTTCGAAAGACTGACAAAAACTAATAATTTTCTTTATTTTTAATTACCTTTTACATAAATATACGGTCATGGGCATATGATAAAACGGTTATCCCACGATACCAGCGCTTGGTTGGGACGTATTGCCACTCGTGAGGGTGCGCGCCGCATCACACTCGTCTTCGACTCGTGTGATGTGGCTTGCACCCTCACTCGTGGCAAAACGTCCCAACCAAGCGCTGATATCGTGGAATAACCTCATAATATTAAGTTGTACATACATCATGATTCACAATGATTGAAATGACGAAAGCCATGACTAATTCATATCGTTTCTCAGGTTACAACGATGTCGAAAATGAGGGCGCTTTTACTTGGGATGGCGGCGTCACAGGAAACTACGACAATTGGTCTACAAAAAAATGTGTGCACTGACACTAACGACTGTGTATTGTTAGATTCATCGGACGGTACTTGGGCACAGACGAGTTGTTTACAGAAAAATGACTTTGTATGTGAAATGACATCGTTTCCTTAGGGCTACGAAAATTTCGAACCACAGTTGAAGTCATAATTTTATTATCATAATAAAGTCGAATGAACTAACATACATTACAGTATTGCTGTTCACATACTCATTAGTCGACGCAGAAGTATACTTAATTTCTGAATGTTTTAATAACATGTGCCAGATTTTGAGTCCATTATCTCCCTTAGACAGAGAATTACATCCTGTAAAGCGTATAAAGTTTAACTTATTACATCTGTCAAAAATCATACCTAAGTCACTGTCACTAAGCTGGCATAGTTTTTTGAGAGACTATAGATAAGGTGATAACGGGGTAGAGACAAAGTGATTAATTTGCAGAAGGTAACTAATAAACACACTGTTACTGAAATTGTAACTTGCATTCTCTGTATTTTTTCGATGTTCCCTTGCTGTTATTACAGTAGTAGTTTTTTACGTGCAATAAATGGCCATCTTTCTCCTAGGGAGCCATAAGCCGATATCATATCTCTATATTTTTCCTATCAATATTTTAAAGTAAAGCTATGTTCGTTCTGAGGCATTTAACTTATCGTAATTGGTTGCTTCTTGTCCTCAATGTGAAAATACTGTCTTCAGGACTTGTCAGGGGAATACACCAGACGCTCAAACTTTCAACGTAACTGCTCTTTCTAATTAAGGCATTTTCTCTTTAAAGGAACTATGAGACCCATTTTCTAATTAAAGTTTGTTGAAAAATTTGGTCCTCAAATGTAGATGGACGAAGGGTTTATTTATCTCCCATCCCTACCGTCACCTGTTTCGATGTTTTGTCCATTTAAATATTTAGATGCCAACTTCATAACAGACAAAATCTAGCTATATTGCCCTTTGCCGATAACATTAACACTGACTTATGGATTTAAAGGTCACTATTTACTGGATTTGCTATTCCACAAGCTGTGATATTCCAGTAAAAAGGGACAAAACATAGAAATAAGGTATGCGCGAATATACCTAAGCTTACAACCAAGGCTAAAAGTTACAAAGCACAATGTACTTAGTATCGGATGAAGACGCTCATTAGGGCACCACCAATCAGCTCCAAAGCATCACCTCTGTTGACAACTACGATTTTATTTTTACTTTTTGTTCTTTTCCTGAATAGGAGTTAATTGTGATTTTTGAAGAAATGACAATATCTATGACCAGTCAGTTCGCACCTAGAAAACGAAAGATTTGAAGTTTTGCTCTATTTTTCTCCAAGCAAACTTTTAACAATTCTCTTCCGAACACAGTTCAAATCTTGGCACTAGAGAGAGAAATCATTCACTATTTACTGATATTTGTAATTAAAAATGATCGCATCAAACTGCGAACTAAATGTGGAAATACGATTCCCCTTTTCCGCAAAACATAGGCCAAGCTTTATAATACTTCCCTCAATCAAACAGCTTCAAAATGAGACCCAGCAAGCGGTAGACTACAACAGAAATGTAAAAGTTTGAGAGTCTACATTCTGTCCCGGAGGCGGATTCAACCATAATAAGCGCTGTAGTGTGATGTAAATGGCACTTATTTTGTGGTTGAGATTTCTAACAAAGTTTATGGTAACTACCATTATTTGCTCCTTTATACGAATTTCGTCGATTACATACAATCAGACAGTAAAATAGCCCTCTATAATTGTTGCAATATGGGACAATGATTTTGCATTTCAGAAAATGGCTTAATGCTATTAATTGCCCGAGCAGAGGTCAGCCATCGCGGCATTGTCAAATTATCTGTACGCGAGATTTAGCAGTTTTAATGGACACCCGATCTCGCAAATCGTATAAACTAGTTGTCAGCCGCTGGACTTGTCTCGTGTATTACTTTGCAACGAAAGCCCCATTTCACCTTAAAAGTTGCGTTGGTAGTTAAGGTAGAACGCACCTCGGGGACAGACATTCGGACTCTCAAACTTTTACAATTCTCTTCTGATGTACCACATGTGGATGTTAATTTTAAAGCTCTTGGTGAAAGAAAACTTTTCACCGACTTAGTTTTTCAAAATTCGAAAAAAAAATATTTTTCTCCATAGAGTTAACACAGGGATGGCGGCCATTTTGAATTTCTAATAGCAGTAAATCTTGGGTAGTTTGTTTCTCTAGTACAAAAATTTGCACGGTGACCCCCTATTTTTATTCTTGATTTTGAAATAGAATGATTGAAAGATCCCTTGAGGAAAGTTAGAGCAAAAGTTTAAGTCTTTCACTTTCGAGGTGCATAGTACCTTAAACGTTAATATAGCATCGGTCAGAAAATGACTCAATCCTGTTTGACGAGTTGAGATCCTTTCCTGAAGTGTTCGTTGGTTCCAGGTGTAAAAAGCTGAAGTTGACAAGCCAAGAGAGGTTTGTATAATCTGATAAGTTGTATTTATACATTTCGTCCTATGCTTGTTACCATTGTCCTTAAAACTGCTTCATTGTAAAATAATCCTAAATGTTACTTATGGTGCTGAAATCTAAGACTTTCACCAAGCTTCAGATATTGCAACATACTCAATAAGATGATGCACCATATATTTCAACTGTACAATAAAACATCAACTACTGCTATGACTGGAAAGTTAAGTAGACTGATTGATAGAATACATATTTATCGTACAAACATCAAATTCTGATACAGAATTAAACTCTGCAAAAGATAAATGTAGAATTATATGCAAATGTGATGAATTTCAAAAAAATTAAGCTTGAATCTAATCGATATGATTGTTTAGGTACAGAGGGTGAAAGGCTTGTTGCTGATGTTTGATTTGGTGAATTTAGGGATCAAGGAATTGATAATGAAACAGTGTTTTTTACATTTTTTCAGACAACGTGTGTAGATATTTATATACAATGAAGGATAAGCTATGAACAATTCTTACTATATCTCTATTCAACTTTTTAAAAGGTGCTGGTATTATGGACCCATATTTCTTTTGCATTAGATAAGGCTTATCACCACCAGGTACAGTAATACGGTAACTTTGAAAATAATGTCCATGTATTCAGAGCATTTGAAAGTCATGTCCATTGCTATCTCCCCGAAATCTCATTCTAAATTCATTAAGTATACATTATATGCATTCACATGTATGCATAAGAACCTAGGCGCTTATCATTATATATATATATATATATATATATATATATATATATATATATATATATATATATATATATATATATATATATTTAAGCAATAACCCCCGCCGCAGGAGGGTATACACGAGATTTTGGTACAATTCGCGACATGTAGCACGAGCCGATAGGCGAGTGCTATATGGAGCGAATTGTACCAAAATCAAAGCAGTAGTTTTTATCACATTAGTAGTTTAACCTGACTTAATCTAATTATAATAACATCATATTACACTAAATGTATCCTTCATATGACACATTCAACAAATAGTTTCCATTTGTAATGCTTTAGGATGCATAAAATCCCGTCTCTAGAATTGCAATATGAAATCCATCATTAATGTTGTCATAAAAGGCCAAAATATGTGAGTGGCGATAACAGTAGTAAGAAAACGCATTTAGACAACGAGTGAAGGATAACACATTTGGATGATGACTAAAAAAGGCAGCCGCGAAAATTACTTATATATGAATGAAGCCAACTCCTTCCACTATAGAGTATTCTACTTCCTGCAGTCCAAAGTGACTGTTTTACAAGCTATAATTCTTCGGAAAACTAACAAAACCTAAAGATACACACTAAGCATGTGCGTATTCACACAACTTCACACGTTAGTTTAACTTTTACGAGTCGGCTGAGCAACTTCACTCAGTACCACTGGACAACGTTCATTAAGGATCCAAAGGATAACATTCTAAGACTGTGAGATTTTTCTTGCTTATTGAACTTTGATTGTGATGATTGAAGAAATAAACACAATCGACGGAAAAATGGGTCACTTAATAAGCGTTATATGAGCGCAACGGCAATGAAAATGATTTCTTCCTTCTGAAAATAATTTCAAGACAGAACCAGAGCTTGCGTCGTTAGCACCTTTCTCAAGAAATTAACACTAATCATGATGGAATAAAATGAGTCATTTGAAAAAAGCCTTTGTAGGCTTGTATCTGTACTAGACAATGACTTCGCACATCGGAAAAGGATTAAGAACCCTACTTTAGCCTTTGCATTTTTAAACTACTGTTAGTAGATATGTTTGTTGGAGATCGAGTAAGCGTTAATCTGAGTAATAAATGAATGTGACTGTTAAAGGCACAATCAGAGCAGTTTAAGATTCATTAGAACACTTGACAAAATATCACAACATACTGGTATAACACCATTTTACAAAATCTATCCAAATGAAAACTGAACTTCACCATTAGTTTGTTTGACTTCAAAGAATACACTTAACATTAAACGATCCCTTCAAGTCATTTAACGACAATATTAACAGCACAGACTATATTATCAAAATGTTCATCATGTACTATATGCTCTGGAAAAAGGAACCATGACCCCAGACTAAAAGGTTACACAGATCTAAGACATTTTACAGTGTTAAAACACTGGCTCAATATTGTGTGATGATTCGAGATGCATGAAACTTGCGTCAGAGATAATGCTACTTTGAACTTTAAACTTGTAATTATGTTTATAACGCTTTGATGTTGCCCCCAGCACGCTAAGATATGTATACATAAATACAAGTATCGTGGCGTTCTTTGATGAAGTGCCTGTTACCAAGCGAACGTTTGACGTATAGGCAACTCACTTCATGTATGAGTACGTTATGTTCTTTATTTTAAAATGAAAAAATATATGCAACTTGATTAATGCCAGGGTAATTAAGCAAGCTTGGTAAAAGCACAGTATTAAGATTCACTTTGATCTCAAGCTTCCGGCATTATTGCGGGAGAATATTCGATAAGGCACTGAAAGGTTTTGCCCGTATTTATAATAAAACGAATATACGAAGCCAGAATAGTGTTTTGGTAATTAATATTGACGGTAAACGTAGTAATTTTATGATTCGTCAGACCAGCAAAAAGTCTACAGCTTTGTCTATTGGATCAAAATCATATTAATATGAGAGGACTTGGTGGGTGATGAACAAATGACCATAAGACAGTGAAGGTGTATCTTGTGTGTTTACCTGTCACGACATGATACAAGGAAGAAACGATCACTACGCATCATTACATGTGATGCTAAGTCTTCAGGACAGTGACGTTGTGCGTTGCCGACCAAATCATGTTTAGACCGTGATTGAAGCCCTGCGAAGATTAATCCTCTGATAAAAACGCCCAGAGTAACACGTCGTCCGTTTAAACCTGGAACAAATATCAAAATGTTTCCAGTTACCGCGATTAAAAGCAACAGAAAACGATAAATATTCCAAGACATATTTCTATTGACATTAAAAAAGAAAACGTACAGTCGATTAGCATTTTGTCAATGTCTATGTTTTTACATTACATCGGCCATTTTTGAGGGCAATCGAAATAGCATGAAGCTTCTAAGTCCACGATAATTTTAATTGATTTGCAGAAGGTAACAAATAAACATACTATTATTAAAATTGCAATAAACACTCTCTTTATTTGTTAAGTGTGATCATGCTGTTGTTGCTGTTCATGTTGTTGTTACTTTTAATATGCATTTAATAAGCCATCTTTCTACTAAGGAACAATGACCCGATATTAAATTTCATTTATATTTTGCTATCAATATTTTGAGATCAAACTCTGATCCTTCTGAGGCATTTCACAGATCGCAAGTGCTTGCTTCTTGTCCTCTATGTGAAGAAATGATATACGACCCTTGTCTTCATGACTTGTCATGGAATACATCAGACGATAACACTTTCAAATGCTCTATCTAATATAGGCATCCTCCTTTAAAGGGAAGGCAGAGAACCATCTTTCCGAATAAAAGTCTTGAAAAATATGAACCTTCAAAAACGTAAACCGATAAGACGTATGGAATTAGCATGAATGACTAACTGACTGCTGCAAAGCAGGATTATATGATATGCTGAGACATGTTGACGCCGTTTCAGAAATAATTTATTTCCCATTCCTATCCTAACAATGTTCGGGTTTGTTAATTTATTTAATATTTTTAATATTTATCTGCTCACTCCAAAAAAGAAAAAATCAAGAGATTTTGCCCTTTGCCGAAAATATCAAAACTAACTTCTGGATTTCAAAGTGTACTTTTTCTGAATTTGACAAATTCACAAACTGTGACATTTCAACAAAGTGACAAAACATCAAAATAAAGACTAGGCTAACTTTACACCTAATACTGAACATTTAAAAGACAATTGAGCAACCTGCACTCAGTATTTGATGAAAGACGCTCATAAGGGCACCATATGTCAGCTCAAAAAAGACCACCTCTGTCGCCAATTGCGGTTTTGTTTAACTTATTCCATGAATTGCAATTGTGATTTTTGAAGAAATGAACACTACCGATGACAAAACGATCGATGAGTTATTGACAGGTTGTTCGCGCGTCGAAAGTGAACGATTGAAAGTTTCGCTCAAATTTTCCTCTGGTTAACTTGCAACCATTCTTTTTCAAAATAAAGAATGAAAATCCTTGGGACCAAATTCAAATTTGAAATAAGCCCCCAAGTGGTAGACAAAATCAAAATCGTAAAATTTTAGAGTCCGAATATCTTTCACTGAGGAGCATTCTACCTTCAAGCACTCTAGACGTAAGGGTCACTGATTTCGCGTTTTAGAAAAATGATTGGGAGGTCTTAACAAAGTTGACGGCAGTTACCATCTTATGCACCTTTCTCAAGTATGAATTCCATCTTTGGTGCATTCAGTCAGTCAGTTAAACAGCCGTCTAGGATTGTGTCAATATGGGACATATCAGAAAATGGTAAAGACCTATTCATTGGCCGAGCGAAGGTCATCCATTGCTGCATCGTCAAATGGACTGTATGCGAGGTCTAGCAATTTTATTGGACTTATGCAATGTCCGTTTCTCGTAAAAGTTGATGTCGGCCGCTAGATTTGTCTCGTGTATTACTTTGCAACGAAGCCCCACTCCCCCTGAATAGAAAAGTTGCGTTTGTAGTAGAACTTAAACATACAGTTGCTCAGAACTGATTAAATTCTGTCTGATGTCTGATGCGGAAAACGTAAGTTATGATAAAATTTATTTTGCGCTTGAAGTAATTTATGTTCGTAAGGCTCTTTTGTGTCAAAGCATGTATGTCATTAAGATAATTTATTTTATCAAATACAAATATTGTATTTGAAATAATACCTTTGAAATAGTATCTGTTACGAATCAAACTTAGATAACAGTTTGAAGACCGCAAATTTCATAGCAATGCCACAGTAACAACAACAATAAGACACATTAACTAAATATTTAGTCAAATCAATTCTGTATCTATCACAGTCGTCACGCAACAGACGACGAAAAGTCTTCCTAGCGTTGAAACTAGATCGCTCGATTAGCATCTTTTCTAGCCTCATGTTTTGACATCACATTGGTCATTTTCTTTAGGGCAATTTAAGTATCTTAAAGGTATTACATAACCTGTTCTCGATTTATATCTCCCTGGTGTTTTCTTCAAATCGAACGCCTGAGCCGACTTTCGTTGCCACTTTTGTTGATTTCTAGGCTTAATGTTAATCTGATTACGCTCCTTTAGCCTTAAACATATATTTACGACAGTAGCCGCTGTGGATTATGAGGTGTATATATTCAAAAGTTAACTTCAGGTGGCCTAAAATATCAAAATCAGTACTGAAGCTAAATACAAAGTTAGCGGAGACCGTTGAAGTCAATATTGCTGATGTTTAACAGATTGCAGGACTTATTCCCTGACAATTTGACAGAGGTTCGCCTATTCTGTTGACTTGATGTCACACAAGCAATGAATCGACGAAAATCAGCTTGTTTATTATCACTCATGGTCTTATTGGCCGAACTCTTCATCTTAAGCTTACCAGTCTGCCCTACAAGACTTGTATCCACCTGGCACAGTAATGAGGTAAGTTTTAATTCAATGTTTAAGCCTTCCTTTGAAAACATTGTCCTTTGCTATCTGCCAAAGATGCTTTCTCTGTGTACTGAGACTAATGATAAAATGAATAAACATGTACGGATACGATATTAACTTTTCCATATTACAGTTACATCAATTCGAAGTAAAGGTGTTGAAGTATAAATCATACAGTGATATTTGTACTGCGTCATCACACCGAAATGCCCTACATAAATAAGTTTGCCTTGTATCAGTAGAAGAGTTGTAAACATCCTTAACCGATTTCATTTATGAAGCAATGGTATAACTGTATAACTGACTCATCCAAGTTTGTGCCTACAAAATAAACAATTTCTGCTCCTGTTCGACGCAAGTTACCTTGTTAAATACTCACAGGATACGCAAGCGACATGCATGGGCCAACACCAGGGATGCAACACTGCTTCTAATTTCACTTCAAGATTTCAATGAGAAAGTACCTTTGGATGATGTCATGTTACTAAAGTGGCGATATTATATATTTTATTCTTCACGCTAGTTTTTGCTTTCCGATAATACTCTTCTGTGGAAACACTTAATGGTCTATTTGCTTTACTACTTCAGTTGGTATATCCTGTGAGATGTACCCCCTCATTTCTGTCCGACTCACATTCATAAATTCATTTAAGAGAATTCATGTAGTTGATGAGTATTTATCAATCTTCTATGGCAGACAGAGTTAAGGTTCCAAGACAAGAAATTGACCATTTTAAACTGACAATTCTCTAGTGTTTAATAAGCTCAGAACCCCCGTAAATTATATATTTTCAGAAAGCATAGATATAGGGGAACATTTTGAGTACCATAGTGTCACCATTGTTGACATAGCTATCACGTGACAGGTAATTTGCATAACCTTTCAAAAATCGGTTTTCCCTATGTTTTGTTTCAATGCTTTGAGATATGTGGCTGAAATTTGTGTGAGCGCAAGCTGTCCTAAAGGTCTTCAAAAGTGTGTCTCAGAATTTTTTTAAACCTTCTTAAACAGTTTTTTATGCCAGAAAAACCTCCAGAGCGGTGAATTTAACCGTACTTGATTTCTTTAAAATTGTGCTCCAAAAAAACTAAGCAAGATATAAAAAATCTGAGACACACTTGAAAGAGCGTTGTGACAGCTTGCATTCCAGCAAGTTTGAGTCAGATATTTTGGAGTATTGAGACAAAACGTAGGGAAAACCGATTTTTGAAAGGTTATGCAAATTACCTTGTCACGTGATAGTGATGTAAACAATGGTGACACTGTGGTTACCAAAATGTTCCCGTGTATCTAGGCTTTCAGAAAATGTATACATTACGGGGGTTCTGAGCTTATTAACTGTTAGAGAATTGTTAGATTAAAAAGGTCAAATTTCTTGTCTTGGAACCTTAAATTAGGTTCCGTATTGACTGTAAAGTTTCTTGTACAAATCTACATGAATCTATTGTAAGGTATTCAATGCAGTAAAGTGTTCGATGAATAATAAGCATATTATTAAAAGCAGCATTTTAAGGGACTTGTGAACCTATTGTCTGACAAAACCTAGAAGAAAAGATATTTTCACAAAGTTTAATGTTAATATTTTGCTTCTGCTAATGCAAAAAATGGTTATCATCTTCAACAAAAATATTGTTTATGTTGTCTAAGATTCGACTAAATCATGAACGGTTTTCTTGATTTTACCACCAGTTGTGTTAGCCAATTAGTACAATATGAACACCTCGCGTTTGGTGATAATGAACGATTTTTAGAGACACAGAATACTTTGTTTTCAGACCCAAGATTCATACAAAACCGACGCATGTGCAAGTTCACCGTGTCCTGCACCAGCCGTTTGTGAGCCATCTTGCTCTTCTACAGGTTTTATTTGCCTTTGCAACACTGATGTAATCACAGGTAAACACTGTGATGTACTTGCACTCCACATAGGTAAGTGGCACATTCTTTGTGATGTAGTCCTTTTAGTGTAAATGTGCACATCAAAATCAAAATTAGTCCCCAGTGGGTACGTGGACTAAAAACATTTCACTGAGAGCTGATATCAAGTGTCACAAAGGGAGCTGCCGCCTATATATACACTTTATTGTAAGTAGCACCCACGGTTGCGAAAGGACATAACGCAAAATCGAAGATCATAATCGCCATAATAATAGCACAACAAGAAAGCTTACGATAACTATGAGTATAGGAGATAAGAAAACACGGGCAATAACTGTTTATTAATATTTCTTTTCTATAATAAGGGAAGTGGAACACTGAGTGTTATTACGATAAAAATGGCCACGATTACCGTGGAACTGTAAACAAGACAGCAGCGGGAGACGACTGTCAATACTGGCTAGAACAGACACCTAACAGTCATATCACTACCCCTGAATATTATCCAGGAGGGGGACTGGGCGATCACAATTTCTGTCGAAACCCAAACAATGACAATACACCGTGGTGCTATAGAAAGAACGGTATTGGAATTGAATATTGTGACGTAGATCTGCCACGTGAACATTGTTCTGCAGGTACGAAAGATACTTATTATCCTGATGTTCTGATGAAAGTTAGCAGAAATCGGGAGAATACATTTTTTAAGTAATTATATCTTCTAAGTATGCCATACATCTTTGATTATGACGGTTTTAGCTTGCTTTTTATTGTTTTTGTTCCTATGTAATACTTCGCACCGTTATTCTTCAAACCGAATCTTGTAACTGACGTTGTCCTGTCTCATATATTTTGACATTACTTTCTCTCTTAAAAAGAACATAATTCTGTTCGTGTGAGAGAGTGCCAAATAGGAAACGTAGAGGTCACTATGTCTACTTAACTTATCTCGTCAAGAACTTCAAAATATAACTCTTCTTCATTTAAAATTTAATTGGTTCATTAAACAATATTACACAATGTAGTAATCGTGTTGCCATATTTGATTTTTCTGAAATATTCCGTACTTAGATTTGTAAGAGAAAAAATTATTTGCATATTTTCCAGACATATATTAATTTTGACCACAGTTAATGAATGTCGACAACATTGTGACCATGTGGTACAACCTTTCCTTGCCTGTTTTCAGAAAACATCGCAAACGTTTCATATTTGGGATGTTTCAATTGGAAAACGACAGATATGTCTGGACGGCGTGCAGGATGGGGCATCATTGAGGGGGATTTAACCTTGACCCAAGGGAAGTGCGTCAAATTGTGCTCCAACCAAGGCACTCTCTTTGCTCTATTGTCTGGTGATGTTTACGGGGTGACGTGCTTCTGTCATTTTCTGTATAGAAGAAAGGAAAAACTCGACGAGTCTGCCTGTCAAACACCCTGCCCGGGAAATAAGTTCTTCAAATGTGGAGGGCCACAGGCAGTGTCTGTTTACTACACTGGAATGCGTAAGTAATTTCAATAAACGTGCGTGTTATCAACATTTCCATGTATGTGCACCCTTGAGCAGTTCTTTAACAATTAACGTACATTCGACGCCGACGTGAGAGTGGGAGAAGGCTATATGATATCTAATGTTTAATACGGTGTGTCAAACATAACACCAATGTTTTACAAAAAGATCAACGCTATGTCACGTCAAACATAACACCTATGTTTTACAAATAAATCAACTCTATGACAGATATCTCAGTGTATTTAAGAATTCATGAAGAAAGACTTATTTTGAAACGCAGTACACGTGTCTTTTTATTAACCCTTATTTTCCATTTAGTTGGGCAAACCTTCACATAATAATCATGTCCTATGGCATAAGAACGCATTGAAAATTACGACCACAGATAATCTGAGTTTAAAAGACCATTCTTCATGTTTAATGAGAATTGCATAATCATTAAAAGACCATTCTTCATGTTTAATGAGAATTGCATAATCATTAAACGTTCAAAGGATATCCGAGCTATGGAAATTGTACATTTGGTGGAGAAGCTGGCGCCAGGTATGGAAACCAATGTTTCTGGTTGTCCAACGATATCAACATGAACTGGATAATGAGTGAACAGGATTGTATATTGCGAGGAGGACAGCTTGCCGTCATAAACAGTAAAGCAGTGCTTGTAAGTATGCTGACAAAGGAAGATATCGGTAATCTTACTTACCATACTATACATTCTCAAAGCTACAAAGTGCTTTATAAGACGTCTCTTATAAATAAAAAGTATCTTTGAACAGCACTGATGTTATTTTCATGTACGAGTAAAAGATACGACCCACATCTTTCTATGGTCATACGCTCTATACTTGATTCTGTTAGATCTTTGATATTTGCAGTAAGATACTTACCATATAGTGCTATACAACTTCGCTGTTGCCTCAACAGAAACGTCAGTTTGAAATTGACTTGAAATTAGTCATGTTTATATCTTTCTCTTTTTTGTCAAAAGGAATTCATTGTATATTATATTTCCCATCTATATGACTTTGAACGAGATTTCTGGATAGGAGCATCAAATTACGAAAAAATGGACGACCTACACTTCAATGACATTGGCAACACGGTTTTAGAGATATCCACTGGCATAACGTGGTCTTCGCCACTTGGTGATATTACCTCCGTTGATTGTTGTATGTGTGAGTATTTATTGTTCATATTTACAATTAAAAGTTTATAAAGTATTCCTATATTTTAGTTACGGAAAACAGTCCATCCCTAACATCGTTTAGTAGACTGAATGGATTCACTGTTATAAAAGTATGAACAGGTGTACTTATGACACTCAAGATTTTTCCCATTTTTATATTCTTTGCTTTGCCTCTCATCATTGCAGATATGCGACAACGTTATGCATATAAATTAGGTATAAGTGTGTGTACAAGAATGCGACAACGTGTTTGTTCTAAAGTAATCGGCGAGCAAGGTTAGTTCATTGCCCGTCAAGTACATCTTACACATGACTTTGAGCAAAGAACGTCAACGTTTCGTATGTCCGCCTGTATCCGGATATTTACGATAAATCAATCGTTAAAAAATCAGAGATTTATAGAATTCAAAGAAAGAGAAACTAATAAGGCTCTGGTACTTATGTTTGTCAGAAATGAAAACCCATGAGTACTGACGGTGAAAATACACAGAAAAAGTATTATCACAATAATGGAATTTTGCAAAAATTACGAGGGGATAAAACACAATATTTTCGAGTGAAAATCAAACATATTTTTGATTATCGCCTCTATAGCCTAGTGATCGGCTTACGAATTATCGTTCGACAACTATTCATGTACATACTTGATGCAAAATAGTTGACTTAGAAACAACGGTTGTTTTGCAAGCACTGTTTCAAATTGATATGAGAACGAATTCCCGACAACAGTCAAAGTGGTTGTTAAACTACTGAAAATATTTGCAAGACTTTTGGTACTATAATATTGATTGGTAAAATTTCTTAAAATGATCAATTTTACCATGACGAGTGATGTATACGTACACAAGATTTCGCATATTTCAGTTTGTTGCTCTTAATCTTCTGAGCTCAATTGAAACAGCCGCCTCTCCTTAACGCACGATTTGTCGCGGGGGGCATATATCGCATGCGACAGCATATTCCAAAAATGAGAATCATATGCCACAACAGAGCATACTTATGACTCGAAACTTCTATGAGAATCATAATTTGTTCATTACATGACATGCCTCTAAGATGACATTTTTGTCATAATATCAATCATCCACAGATGAGCCTGAATTGTGTGGACAGGACGACAACGGACTTTTATTTGACGGTACCTGTTACTTCCTCGTTGAGGAATCACGCAAATGGGAAAGTGCTGATTTAGCCTGTGCTGGTTTTGGTTGCAAATTGGCGACAATATCTTCACGGCGGACGCAAGTATGTAAAATAATGTGTTGTACAAAAAGTCGAAAGTCTGCTTCTAGCAATTATAAAAAGTAGATTTTTGCATTTACATGTTTGCTGTTCACCCGAACTTATGACAATGTATATAAATGATTATATGACAATGTGTATTAAATGAGACCCTTCTACGTTCGTTGTACGATCTTGATACTGTAAGTACTTCTATATTTCCTTATATCATACATTGCATGTATATATATATATATATATATATATATATATATATATATATATATATATATATATATATATATATATACTGAACAAAATGTTCTCAATGGTTCTCTTTTAAAGTGGTTTCTTCGGCGCCAACTCCTGCTAACTGGAACTACAAAAGACTGGTGGTTGGGTGAACAGTTCAAGAATAATTCTTCTCGTGATAAACTCAGTTTCTTTGTCATTGAACAGGCGACTGTCGGACAATGTTCGAGTAAGCTTTTACGTTAACTGTTCTCACCCCCAGAAAATATGTATATTCATTAGTTTTTCTGCCGGATAAAGAAATCATAATCCACTTACCTAGTAGAGTAACTTGTGAGTGAGTAAGTGAGTGATTGATTTAGTGAGGGGATGAGCAAATGATTGGGTATCTTAATGTTACGTCGTTTTTTTATGAACGAGTGGATGGATGTGCGGACGGGGCCCGGACGAACGGTGGGGCAGTTACATGGGAGTAGTTATGGATACATGAATGGAAAATGTATCAATAAACGTTCTGAACAGTGCAAAAGATAACCTTTTATTCACTAGCTGATGGATAAACAGATTGATCTGCTCTCTCTCTCTCTCTCTGAACTGATGTATAACCCTTGGTCAGATTTATACACTTTAAGTTGTATTGTCATGCATTACAAATATGTTTCAATTATTCGTTCATTTTTTCCTTAATCTGTAATAAGTCATTCGCTTATGCGTTCTATATGCATTAGTTTGATTGGTAATTATTTCATTTTTCGACATTAAGCGATTCGACATTTTAACTAAGATATTCATTAGCAATCAATAAAACTTGCAGTTTAAATCTGAAAAAATAAAGGCTCTTTTGTCTGCCATAACCCGTACTGAAAAGAGTCTAGCTCAAAAGTAACAATAGAATCTACATTCAATAGCATACAATATGGCTTCTCCTTTGTAGTATTTAAATGATGATCCTATAGCAGACCAGGTATTTATAATAAAGACCATTTTAATTAGTTTACACGAAACAGGACCACATTTTTTAACTTGATGTTTCATTCAAGCTTGATTTCTTTTCATGTTTTCTTTGTGCAGAAATGACCTTCGAGTATAATTATCTGTGGACTACTGATGCTTGCGATTCAGAAAACTATTTTGTATGTGAAAGAGGTAAACACCTTTTTCAAACAATATTTATCAAGTCATACCATTGTTTATAGATATACCGTAATAGTCGTTCGACAAAGTCATAATGATATGAGCAACCCGGTAGTTCTCAACATGTATTTTGATTCAATGTTCCCTGAACATAATGTTTAAACCCCCTTTCCTTTCCTTTACTTTTGAACGTTATTTCTTTCGCCCGTTTTACATTAATTTGTAAACATACGGACTTGTTCCTCTTATTACAGGTATATACGAAGACAGTGGATGTGCTTTCGGTTAGTTGTATACTCCATGGTACTATATATGTCTGCAATTTACTTATATGTGTATACACTCATGGCTTTATAAGTTGATTTGAAATATATCTTCACATTAAGATCAAAATGTACACGAATAAGGAGACAGCAATGCTGATGCAATAGCGACGACAGTTTTAAATTTTTTTGACGACTAGAATTTAGACGCTGGTAATCACAACATGGACGATTATAGTTTTGATGGCCACGACAACATTGCTGATAGCAACGATGACGATAAACGATGATATTAGCAATGCAGATGACTTTCATTTCAGCTACGACGCTGATAATTATTATCTAGTGAAAACTTTTATTTTTGTATCTATTTCCTTAAACTCTTATGTTTTCTATGTTTCACATCATCGGTGTTTCACTTTATCATTGTGGAAATAATTTTGTTGACAATATGCACAATATGCATTTCAGGGTTTCTTTACAACGCCTTCCACGTACCCGTATTTATTTTCAATATCGTACTCAAATTATCCTTCTGTCATGCCCACATGTGGGTTCGCTCCTTTCTTCTGGCTCTTTAATGTTATTGTCAATGCATTGCTGTACCCTTATTTTATCACATTTATCAGGTGACAGCCTCAGCCTTAAATAAAAAAGAGTCCACTATGATTGACATTTTTCGGATTATCGAGCACTTCTTTGTAACAAAACCAAAATATTGCTTTGTGGCTGCAGTTAAAGGAACCGATGTAACACGAATAGCGACACGAATAGTGACACGAATAGCCGATGTTGAGGCCCCATATTTATGTGGCGTGAAGCATAACTTATATTTTGCATACCCGACACATGCAATCATTCTTTACGATGCCATCTAGATTATTTGTATTAAGGTAATGTTCTCAATAGTCTTCACATATTTCCATTTCGGGGTCTTGAGACTTTACATCGTTAGTATATTTGTGTTAATTTCAATAAAAACACTGAAAATGTGAATTTTCACACATGAAATCGACCGAGAAAAGGATAAATTGACATGTTCAGGACACGATTATGATATAAGCTATAGTATTTACTACATATACATCGGTCATGCACACCCGCCTGCACAACGAGGACACTGACATGTACAGTCCAGCGTGCGCCTGATTTTGGGACGACTGAAGATTAATGGACACACATTTGGTTTTGAACAAAACAGGATTTTCTGAGGAGGTGTAAATAAAAGTGATGGCATGAGTTGACTCCCTAGGCTTTAACAATTTCCCGCACAGGATGGTCTTTCAATGGCGGCAAATGTTACCGTTATGTCGACAGCACATCGGAAGATTTCGAAGGGAGCCATCAGAAATGCATATCCTAAGTATCCTACCCGTCTTAAATTAAAATAATTTGCACTGCACATATATCAGGTTGCCATCAGGAAGTACGTAAACTTGGCAAAAAGGTGCGTAAACGTTCCCGACACGGCTATTCGACGGATTCAGAATAAGTATTCTTAACGCGTTTTGCGTAACTCCATAATATTCCCTGTTGTATTTTATACAGTGCTGGGGCTCACTTAGTTGCAATAACAAATGATGCTGACAATCAGTTCGTCATGTCACTTATCAACAGAACGTGCTCTTCGTGTTCAGCATTTATCGGTATGTAGATTAATACATTATCATGTTTAATATATGAAAAGTATTTAATGATTTATAATATGACAGACTCCTATGGCGAGACAGTGCAAATACGCCGATATCAGCGTATTTGAACGATTTCAGGAGGTGTTTTATACAGCCGTCTCTGCACAAAATGCTGGCGATGTATTTTTCAACTGATACCTTGAGCTCCGAGTTTCGGCGTCTTAAGGTTAGCGGAATGATATATATGAAATTTTCCTTTTTTTGCAACCAGGATTGATGTACAAGGATGCCCTAGAGCCATTGGCTAATTGCACAACACGTCCGGTTCTACTTGGGTGGTGCGTTGTTTGCTTGTTTACGGGTCAGAGACTGGTGTGCATTCGGAATAGTTCTCTGTCAAGTATTCGCCGCAATTTCGGTAGAGCAACGCTAAACATCGTGTGTTTTCATTAACGTCTCATTAGATAAAGTAAGATTTGTCGTAGCTCTCATCGGTGAAACCTGCCAAGCAGATGAGTATTTCTCCCGCTTTTAGATGACCAAGTTTGTTGTTTTTTCAAGTAAATAATTGTCTTCAAACAAAATTACCTGTGACTCATAAACATAAGGTTGGTATATGCACTTCCATGCAAATATCAGTGGTACGCGGGCGCTCCGATGCTAGTTATCTGTGCTAAATTTGCAATGATGCATTTTATAATGACGAAAAACATGACTACATTAATATCTGTTGTCAGGTTTCAACGATATCAAAGAAGAGGGCATTTTTGCTTGGGATGGCGTCAGAGCAAAATATGAGAATTGGTCACCAAGCAACGTGTTCACTGACACGAATGATTGTGTGTTGTTAGACTCATCGGATGGGAAATGGACAGAGACAAATTGTTCACAGCCCAATGGTTTCGTGTGTGAAATGATGTCACTTTCATAGAGCCGTGATAATCTGAAACAACAAAAATGAAAACTATTTTCATGATACATGATTGTTTGAGACATATAATGTTTCCATAAAAGTCATCACCAGTAGTTCTACAATGCCTTTGTAACATTGCCGCTGCTATTTCTTAAATGCGATTTTGACACCAAAGTGAGTCATAACTGTCTCAGGCGGTCGACTACATTTGTCATATCGCGAATGTTTTTAACTTAGGTAAAACAAGTGAGATTACAGAGAGTGACTTTATTTGTATTAACAGTATTTGCTGGAACTTTTGCTGTGGTTTGAAGTCGACTTTTTACCCACAATACATTTCTATATCATGCAGTTGGCCCCACCAAAAAAAAAACAATTTCAGGTAGCGAGAATGCTGATAATATAGATGCAAAAGCATATACTAAAATCTCGTAATACACTATGCATACCTTGTATCCACTGCATGAGTCAAGATTGCTCTATAATTATATATTTAATTCCATTGCGAAAATAAAACTAGTTGGACAGGTTGAAATGTTGGTTAAAAAGTTCCTCGCACTATGGTGACTTAAGTTTAAGACGCTAGCAAGATTAATACAGGGTAAGGATAATTGGACTGATTCGGAGAATGTAACTAATAAACATACCATTACTCATATTTTGCTTTACTTGCTCTTTATTTGTTTTACTTGCTCTTTATTTGTTCAAGTGTTGTTGTTGTTGCTGTTGTTGTTGTCTCGTCTTCGTCTTTATCTTTGTCAGTGTCGTCACTCTCACCGTCGTCGTCGTCGTTGTTTTTTGTTGTGAATATTGGCAATAGTCGCCATTTTATAAAGGACCATAAGCCGATATTGCACTGTTTCTTTATATATTAAATTGCATCTAAAACATTCACCTGATCCTAGGAAGTCGATTCAAACTCTGTATAGGAAAAATGTGTACCACTGTCTCCATGGTTCATCATGAAATAATCAGACGTTCTCATTTTTCACTGATGTATCTAATATGGGTATATACGTAAAATAAGAGGGAGGTCTATCTTTCCTACGCAAAAGCTGTTGAATGGCATGAAAGTTTGAATGAAAGGCTTTGCATAAGAGTTCAGCAGTTAATTGACCGCTACAAGGTATAAGGTATGATATACTGGGGCATTAAGGTATGTCAGAATAAATTATTTTATATCCCTGCACATTCATCTTCTTGCTATTTGGTGCAATTTAAATATTAAGCTTGGCATGTCATGTCATAAGGATATGTAATCCAGTTTGTTTTCCGAAAAGTAAGATAAGTTTTTAACAGAACAGTTCTATGATATATCAGGTAACTGACATGTGCTATTGTTCTTAGACTAAATGTAAAACCCCATTTGCACAACCCTTACTCTACCGCAATCATCTAATGATTAATTGACTTCATCACTAGATTTGTTTCGCCGATTAGAAGGCGTTTATCATTAAATGATTCCTTTATGTGATTTCAGGGCAATATTCACGACGCAGGCCACGCTTAAAGGCGCCCTTCTCAATCCCAGGTTCTCGCATTAGCGAATGTGTCAACAGCCCATTAACAGTTTGTCATTCTTTTGTTTTCCATTGAATATTTTATCAAGGAAATAATATTTATATTAGATAAATCTGATAATTGAGTGGGGGCTTTAATGCTTTCGACAAGTAACCAGGACCATGGTCCCTCTATCACAAGACATCGATACACGGATTCTCCATCTTGTATTACAATTCACTTTTGTCTGCTATCGGGAATTTGCCATGCCACATGTTGTATGGATATATGAACAGAGTAAAGACTCTCTGTCTTAAGAATTAACATCGTTTTATTCTTACGTGTAGAAGTTACATATCGACAAAGGTGATTACAGAAGAGCCTGCTAATGATAAAAGGCTGCTATACCAAAACTACTTCTATAGTTAACTACTAAACTACTATACCCACTTACTTATAATTGCATATTCAATTTAACCCCTGTATATTATTAACTAAATGTAAAACTTGAACTAATACAAACAACGTCAAAATCAATCAGCTGGCAATAATGTACATACATTCACAAATCAAAGCATTTATTAATTTACACTTCAAAAATCCTCTTGTAAATTAACAAATGTCGAAAACAACTGATATATTAGAAATGTCTACCTTAAATTCCAGCTTGTTTATGAAGATTTCCGCTCGGGGTCTTTGTGAGTGTTCCGTCAATTAAGCGGATGTCTAGATTTATGTAGATTAGCTGACATTTGGGTGTTAATTTACCATGAACCACGTTTAATACTCTGTTCTACTGGTTACGAAACTGGCTAGATCCTTTGTTTAAGTCCCTGTCTCGATAAACATTTGGGACAAAAGCATGTTAACGAGTAGTTCACCCGTCGGCTTACTGGAATCCAGTGGCGTCACGCATAATTTTAATGAAACGGTATAGCGTCAGTACCTTGGATGTAGACAACCTGACCAGGATAGTGAAACAAGATGGTCTCCGTCATAGCCGGCAATCTATGTAATTTACAATATGGAATGCTCCATCCGGTATTGATAATGCTTCTTTCACAGTGATTATAATAATAATAATAATAATAATAATAATAATAATTTATAATAAATAATAATAATAATAATAATAATAATAATAATAGTTAATAGTAATTTAATATAAGATTATATAGAAATAATAACGCGAATAATAATAGGTTCAATTTCCGTGAAAATTTCACCATAAAGGTATTTGGGTAATATCCATGAAAAGTTACTTTGATTGATATGAAAATTACCTAGTGGGGGAGTTCGGGTCAGAGAACACAAAAACCAGACTTATCTTAATGTTTCGAGTTGCCATGGTAACTATTTTGGATTGAAAATGTTACTTTTTCCCTAATTCCTATTAAAGAACTATTGATTGATGTAAAAAATTGATAATAAGGGTTTTTTTGTTAGCACACCAAAAAAATCACACTCATTTTAATGTGAGATGTTTCCATGGTAACCATTCAGGAGTAAAAAATAACAGTTTTTCAAAGATTCCACCTAAAATCCAGTAACCAACAGAATATGTTATATCAAAGGGATATTTTGGGTTAGAAAGACCAAATATCCAGTGTAAAAATCCAGTAATCAACAGAAATATTATACCAAAGGGTTATTTTGGGTTAGAAAGACAAAACATGATATCCGTTTTTACTGCCCTGTTTCCATAGTAACCTATTTGCATTTTAAAATTTCAAAGTTTTTCCAAATTCCATTAAAAGTATCCCAGTTACTATGCAAATGCTCTCCTAAGTGTATTTATCACAGCATGAACTCCATGTTCATTTTTGTTTCATGTTGCCATGGTAACCATTTAGGTAACCACAGTTTTTTTATTTAAAACCATGCATATTTTAGATCAGGGGTATCTTTTTTCGTTAACCAGACAAGAAAAGGCTACTTTACGAGATTCTGCCCATGAAGTGAATTTTCTAGTCTTTTGATGTGTATACTTGCACCCAAGGAAACAGGTATAATGGACGACTGTGGGACTCAAAAGTTCTGTGACCTATTAACAACCCGTTTCACTCTCAGAGTTGTATGCAAATTTTAAAAGTCGCCATGACAACCTGACAACAACATGGCCTTTTCAGCACTGAGACATACTGTAGCAGGGCTAAAAATTGGCCATGGCCCTTCTGCCGGAAGGAGGCATAATTTCTGTGTCATTGTGATTGATACATTGTTATCAAAATGCAACGAGAATGGGTTTTTATTGGCCATCGTTTCCTGTGCCTGTCATTCAAGTACGTCAGTTCAGATATTGAAACTTTGTTGCAAAGTTCCACCGCACGGCGTCGTCTTCGTAATTTCCAGAACAAAGTCACAT
The DNA here is from genome assembly GCF_041260155.1 of Ptychodera flava. Classification (NCBI taxonomy): domain Eukaryota; kingdom Metazoa; phylum Hemichordata; class Enteropneusta; family Ptychoderidae; genus Ptychodera; species Ptychodera flava. The sequence goes on along the minus strand of NC_091928.1, from coordinate 26,382,210 downwards.
TATGTGCCCAGCTGGGTTTGACTGCATTTATCTAGCTCGTCCCAAAGTGACGGACGAATCTTTCAACCTTTCAGCTTGGTGAAAAACGCATTTATTGATTCGCCAAAGGCCTGTGGATTCGCTTATTTTTGCACAAGTGCTACATGGACATAGGAAAAAGTTCGACTCACCCTTGCCCTCTCGATTGTTGAATACAACCACGGTCCATCATGATGAGAGTTCTCGAATCAAAAACTGTAGCCGTGCTCGAATACAAATGTCTTCTCATTAAATTACGTCATTCTTGATATACAATTGTTAGCATTCCAAATCTGTCACCCTGTTTTTTTCAAAGTTTGGAGAAGGGCAGCATTTCCATCTGAATGATTGAACGACGTGAAACGCAAAATTCCATCTCATATTATCCGGCAATATGTACACTGTACAGTAGAAATACTGTATACGCTCCAGGTACGTATAACTATAAGCTTATACTCCACAAAATGGCCACAGGCGGCGTGAACTTTCTGAAAGGATTTCCTAAACGTCCTACTTGTTACCTTAGAGACTCACATGTGATGTCCTGAAAAGTATTCTCTGCAGTAATTCCAGTTTCTGTCAACATGCAAAGCTGAATGACATGATTATAACACGGGACGTAGTGTGCAGACGACACATTCACGCGCACGTTCACTCAATTGCGCACGCTCATATTGGCAGATTACACTGGCAAAAGAGTGCGCATGCGTAAAGTTATATTTGTAGCACAGATCTCGCGGAAACTCATGCCTTTGCTCTATTTCCATCCCAAAACTTCCTTGATTGCTTACAGTTAATGCACATGAACAAAATAAAACCAACAACGTCAGCATAGGGAGAGGGTTTATGGTTTTCGCCACAACTACAAATGCCACGCTGAAGATACGTTTACAAGGCCAATTACACTGGCATAGACTCTCCACAGTCGCTGTGCCTTGTTTTGTGCACGCCCACGACTGCCACGATGGGCCTGCATTCGAAGGCTACGCTGTGCAGCTCAGCAGCTGTGAGCACGCGCTGCCAGACACAGCAACTGTCAGTTTTTGCAAGTATATGAATATTCATAAGGGTAGTGATGTCAAAAGGAACACCTAACTGGGCGGAGAGAATATACGTACGACAATTAGAAGTCACCCCTATTGACAAAATTAAAATAAACAACACCTCTTTTTAAGAATTCCCACAGCTTCAATGAACTGTTATTAGATTTCTATATAATACTTATAGCCCCTAAACTTGTAATAATAATAATAATAATAATAATAATAATATAATAATAATAATAATAATAATTAATAAAGTATTATATAGAAATAATAACGCGAATAATAATAGGTTCAATTTCCGTGAAAATTTCACCATAAGGGTATTTTGGGTCGAAAAGACCAAATATGATATCGATTTCACTGCCCCATGTTCCATGGTAACCATTTAGGTGTTGAAAATTTCAGTTTTTCTAACATCCCATGAAAAGCTTACTTTGATTGATATGAAAATTATCTAGTGGGGAAGTTTGGGTCAGAGAACACAAATGTCAGACTTATTTTAATGTTTCGAGTTGCCATAGTAACTATTTTGGGATTGAAAATGTTACTTTTTCCCTAATTCCTATTAAAGAACTATTAATTGATGTAAAAAATTGATAATAAGGGGTTTTCTGGTTAGCACACCAAAAAAATCACACTCATTTAATGTGAGATGTTTCCATGGCAACCATTCAGGAGTAACAAACATTTTTTTTCAGAAGTCTCACAGCTTCAATGAATTGTTTTTTAGATTTCTATATAATACTTATAGCCCCTAAACTTGTAATAATAATAATAATAATAATAATAACAAGGCAGTATTGCTGAAGGCAATGAGTACTTGGGCCGAGATAGAGTAATTTTGAGGACAATATATACTACTATTCAAATATGGTCTTGAATTTCCTCCTGTCAATTAGGCATTTGATTAACTGGTTATTAAACGAAGCAATGGCATGACAACGGCAAAATATGTCTAGCAACTTTTGTGGAGTTTGAGGCAGGGGTTCTTTATTTATAGTGGAAATTGCTTAAACTCCTTAAATATTCAAATTACAGCAAATTTCTTTTGTTCTCGATGGTAGATGTCTAATATTTAGATGGGCATATTTAGATTTCTACCCTATAGTTATCCCTATATACCAAAAATCGGACATCCAGCTCTATTGGCTTGCTCAGAATTAGATATGTGCATAATTAATGAGGTACAATATGTGGTGTCATAAGGTGTCCCATCATACCAAATATGAAGGGTGCAGCACTTGTGGTTACTGAGTTGTGGACAAATATGTATATTTGAGGTCAAAGGTCATTGAGGTCACGTGACATTTTGTCAAAATAATTGTATTGCTAAGTTATTCCTATATACCAAATATCAGACCTCTAGCTCTATTGGCTCGCTCAAAATTAGATATGCGCATAATTAATGAGGTACAATATGTGGTGTCATAAGGTGTCCTATCATACCAAATATGAAGGATGTAGCACTTGTGGTTACTGAGTTGTGGACAAATATATATATTTGAGGTCAAAGGTCATTGAGGTCACGTCCATTTTGTCATAATAATTGTATTGCTAAGTTATTCCTATATACCAAAAATCAGACCTCTAGCTCTATTGGCTCGCTCAAAATAAGATATGCGCATAATTAATGAGGTACAATATATGGTGTCATAAGGTGTCCTATCATACCAAATATGAAGGGTGTAGCACTTGTGGTTACTGAGTTGTGGACAAATATGTATATTTGAGGTCAAAGGTCATTGAGGTCACGTGACGTTTTGTCAAACAAATTATATTGTTAACTTATCCCTATATACCAAAAATCAGACCTCTAGCTCTATTGGCTCGCTCAAAATTAGATATGCGCATAATTAAGGTACAATATGTGGCGTCATAAGGTGTCCCATCATACCAAATATGAAAGGTTTAGCACTTGTGGTTACTGAGTTATGGACAATAATGTATATTTGAGGTCAAAGGTCACCAAGGTCACATGATATTTTGTCAAAATGTCTGAGATATCTGCGTGAACCGATGGACTCACTGATGGACTCACGGACGGATATGACCCAATCTATAAGCCCCCTGGACTTTATCCGTGGGGACAAAAAACTGTGTCACTGCATCCTTTAGGCAATATGAATACGATGAGAAACTAAATTTTTATTTTTCTTGGCCTTATACATGGGAGTCTATGGAGGTGTAAACTAAAAAGTCCTCTAACACGGCCAAATTCGATCGCATTGTGAAACAAATCGACGTGCATCTGTATGGGGTTGGGTACTATTCTTGTGCAAAGTTTGAAAGAAATTGACCAGGGCATGTCTGAGATATCTGCGTGAACGGACGGACGGACGGCGGACGGACTGACATGACCAAACCTATAACTCCCCCAGGACTTCGTCCGTGGGCACTAAAAACAACGCAACAGTTATTACAGCTACACCGGCGGTAGGTTCATATCCAGAGCCCGTACGGTCTGCCGCCGTCGCTTGAAAACAATCTCATAAACCTGGCCATATGGGCAACTGTGTATGTGCAGCTAGCTGGATGCTTGATTTCCCAGAGAAGGCGAGCTGTCACGTTCAAGCTCAGGATTATTTGTCGATCAAATTTCAGTAAATTTACCTTACCTAGATGAAATTTTGTCTATAGGCTGAAATTTCGCCGAAGTTTGACAAAATTGCATCGATTTTTCAGGTTCATATCCGACATTTTTGAGTTTTGAGTGCAGACAGAAATAAGTTTTGAGGCAACATGGCTGCGACCCGTCTGACCCCTAGCCCTGCGATGATGCTATGTGCTACAGCTAACACACAGCATCGTACGCAGGGCTAGCGAGAGAGTTGCCGACATCGACGGTTATTTACGAGAAGTGAATAAAAGACTGTCATTTTTGGAAGCGTTCGAGTAGCTGAGGTAGGCTGGGATACGACTTGGGCCCAAGAACGCTGAATTTCGGCAGTAATTTGGCTTTTTACGTCAAGTCCCAAAATGGATTTGAAGTCACCAACCCTACGTACGGGTCTTTGCAGGGCTGTGGTGAGCGGGGCGATTAGCTGTAGCGGAACACACAGCATCGTACGCAGGGCTAGTTGACCCCAAGTGAAAATGTGTTCGCGATCAAATCTTCCATATTTTTTTCAGAATTTTCGACAAAATCATTGCTTCTTACATCTTTTGTAAAATATAAAATACTAAAATAAAAATGCGATGTGCCATGTCTCCAGATTTCTAAAATATCGTTCGTTGACCGTTCGACGGAATACTCATTTCGCAAACTTGTGACGCAGTTGAAATTCAATACTGACCGCCAAATAATCTTAATGAGACGAGATCATTCTAGACATCCTCCAAATTATCCAACCATTCGCGTTAGAGTTCAGCTCGCTTAGAGTATCATAACATTCTTCGGCCTTCGTTTAGATCGACCCTAATCTCTCCCATTTAGGAAATAAATACACAAGCCACCTTGACAAAACTTCGTGCACCATCCAGGACCAAACGCACTGCAAATCTGTCTTGACGTCATCATCTCCTTACATGGTAATCGGCATACCGTATTTTTTAGCAAAGGAGGCACAGAATACGTCGGAGTATTCAGTTTCAAAACGTATTACATTGTGTGATGTTGTCAAAAAAAGGTAATGTTACTGCAGTGGTATAAATTACAAAACACAAAAGTTCAAATCAGTTTATTTTGGACTGGCTTTACCCAACATTTCATATTGTTTCTTATGCCAGATTTGACCACGTGCTTACTGGCGACCCCTTTACATGCAAATTTTGTGTCAAATGGTGTGTTCTCCTGGAAAAACAAACGTACGATTTCTATATGAAGGAGGCGAAATTTGCCCTCAAAACTCGAAACCACCCCTTTATGGGGTGTACCTAGCTATTTTGAACGAGCTTCTCGAATCTGCAGCTCTATTTCGAAATGATGGTCTGGTTTTCTCAGCTCAAGGATAAGTGTTCTCCATCGCTGTGGGCATTACTATTCTCAACTGGGGGTACAGTTTCCAGTCGTAATGTTTTTCATTGTGTCCGGGATATAAAACCTTTCCTTTTCACTCTTTCACTTTTCTTAAGACTAGTCCACATCTTGTCAGCGATTAAACATGTTTCAAGTTTAAATGTTAAATTCTGGTCTCGAGCCCTCTTGTTCGACCAAACTGAAATTACCCCTCCCACTTTGGCTCGTCCAGTGGGTGTAGCAAGGGTCGTGCCATCGCCTAGGAAACGGAGGGTGCATTAATTGTTGCATTTCGATGCACATTTTGATTATATTCAGAAGATTTTGTGGCAAAACTCAGATAGAGAAGCATTAATATTCACATCTCACTTATTCAAGACTGGCTGAGAGCAGCACTTCCATTCAGTTAACATCATTACGCCATTTATTATGCCAAGAAAGATGAAGCCAAGACATTTTGCCCTCCCTGGTCTCAGCCAGAAATGGTTATACCTTACAGAGTTTTTCCCACGGAATGAAAACAAATGTACTTGGGCTGAGGCCCAAGTACAATAATAAATAATAATAATAATAATAATAATAATAATAATAATTTACTGTTTAAAGACCACTACACATCTTGTCTCAGTGGTCTGTACATTATAGAAAATTACTGAAAGAAATACAAATTTCGAAGAACATATATACAAATAACTCAAAGGAATTAGTGTAATTAAAACCAAATCAAGGAAAACAAGCAAGCTTAAATCTAGAATAAAGGATCCCACCTTAAAACAACAAAGAAAGTATTTTAAAAATCTCACAAAATGATAAAATAAATAAAATATAAAAAATGCAATGATTTTAATATATTAAAAAAAAACAACTTTGTAAGTATCTCGGAGAAACATTACTTTTGAGAAGTCGAGAAACAGAAAAGCGCAGAAAATACATTCGTCGCCCGCAAAATGCAATGATATCTTTTGTTAAACGCATAATTTCTCCAATATATTGACCTCTAATGTTTGCATTTTGATCTGTGTCATTATGTTAGCACGATATTCCATAGTTGTCTAGCAAGTGCTAGGACTAATATAGACGATTTCGGTTCTGAGCATTAATATTTGACTGCACTAATTGAACGCCTGTACCCTTCTAGATACTTTCCGTTCAGGAAATTGATTATCACTCAAATTCCATGGACACGACTCAAGTTCAATGAAGATCGTTTATTTTCATATGTGGCCGCTACATTGTGGAATGGGCTCCCTAGTCATATTCGTTCTGCATCAAGTGCTTAAAGTTTTCAATCTAGACTTAAGACCTACTTTTTAGGGAAGCTTAGCTCTGTGACACTGTGTAAACTAGTGAACATTTCAATGGATAACGGGTACTGTATAATGTTTTATCGTTTTGTATCGTATCATATGGCATGAACCGTGCATTCTAACGGTTTTGACAGGAATGATCTTGCCGACAAGCTAAGATAGGTTGAGTTTGAAGAGGAAACTCGTAGCAGTATGCGATTTTATTTTCAACCTATGTCGAGATGGCTGCATCGGATTTTCTGCCACCTTTTTGTCCGTATCTAGATTCAAAACGATAGAGAAATCTCTGCCAGTGATAAGATGGATGAAGAAAGCAGCTCTTTTCTTTGAAGTATTTGGGTGTATATATTAAGGAAAGAACGATGGAAGGTATTAATTTAACATTGACAATTAATTTTCTTCACCTGTGTCACATTTTAGTCTTGAAACAGGTTGCTGGCATTCTGCTATTTCAAACGACTAGGTTTGACATGCAAATTTAATGTATCGAACACGGATTGCAATTAACTTAAAAAAATGAATATCAATCATCTATTTATCGAAATGTTGTGATCATTCATTTGACGTATCATTGAGCCATTTCACTTGGTTATTGACTTTTTCGGGGTTCGAATGTTATCGATTGGTTTTTGTTATTCTAATCTTTATCATGGATCTAAAAAATTCCATTTAATGCGTTTTTAAACGTTTTTCTTGATTTCTGTTTCCGTTCATTCGTTGGTAGTTTTTGCAGTTTTTCTTTTAAATCTTGCGCTACGTCCAATCGCAGTGTGTAGTTGTAACTGAGAACATCTATAATACGATCACGCCATTTATCTATGTCGCCTTCAACGTCAAGATCATTAACCCCAACCTTGACGATCATTTGCCTAGCTTCATTTTTAAATTCTTTTTCGATGAAATCAGCCAATCCAGAGCGACTTGTTACAAGAACTGGTATACCTACTGCCATCGCTTCAAGACCAGCCATACCGAAAGGCTCACTTCGAGAAGACACGACAACCAGGTTGCTCTCCTTAATATCTTGCAAATTTTTCTCGTATGAGCCGTATGGTGCTAGCTTGATTTTCAAATATTTATCCTGGGCAGACAACCTTTCAAATAATTTCCTTCTAATTTCATCACGATGTTGGCTTGGGACACCTTTGATTATAAAGTATGGTAGAGGCCGATGCATATCGTGATATGTCTTCGCAACACGGCTGAATGCTTTGGCAATTAACATGTAATAATCTTTCATATCGTCTTCACCTATCACGTGTTTGTAAGTAAGAACTTGCATGGGATTGCCTTCGCCTGGCAGTTTTACTTGGATCTTAAACGTATCATTATCGGGAAACGGAATATATTCACGATGTATGATCTTTTTGGACAACGCTTTAAATTTTCTATCTAAGACAGAGAATACTTTTGGCCCCACGGAAAACACTGCGGTGGCTTTTTTCGCTGCTTTTATCGTGTTACGTTCCCATTCCTCATAGTATTCCGGTTGATATTCCTCCAGATCCTCATGATTATCACTGATGAAAAGGAAAATACGACTTTTCTTAAATTTCTTCTCTTTTAAAGAAATTGCGGATCCTGAAGTCACGGGTACATGGCCAACAATTACGTCCAGGTGTTTTAATTTTTCTATTTCGGACAAATCACACTCATTGTAGGTTTGAAGACAGTCAAGGTTTATGTTCTCGTGGCAAATGCTGTCCGCTACTTTAATGTTATGATCGTTCGCGTCAGAAATGTCAAAGCAACAGCGATTTCTACCAAGAGTTGTCCTGTAAACCTCAAACCCAGCTTCTTTTGCTTCCAAATCTATCTGACGATTCAGGCTTGACGTACCTTTGTAAACCTTTTCCCATTCATCGTTGAGGATCAACATCCTCCTGTAATAAAACAGAAGATAACATGTTGACAATGAAAATGACATCAAATGCCGTTTCAATACTAATTTAATTTGACCGGACTTCTGCTATCACTTGATCATACCTAGTTTAGTTATAGTTCAATGAGTATAACATTCTTTATAACAGCTCATTTGCATATTAATTATATTCTGTAGTCAGGTAGTATATCGATATTGAGAGCACCTATTTGACCGGATTCTGCTATGTATTGACCATACTTAGGTCTAGTTATTTTTTCAGTTTGATGAGCACGACATTCAGATTATAAGCTCATTTGCATATTCAACTAATCCTGTGATGTACTGCAATTGATTGAACTTGTGAGTACATAAGTTATGTTAAGATTTATTCATGCTCAAAGCTTGATCAGTGTTACATCCTCATTAGTTCATTTGCATACTAATAAATGACTCAACGTATTTAGACCACACATCAAAGTTGAATACTTCGATTTGAACCATCACACATTGATATGTGACTTTGATTGTGACCTAAACATAATAAGCATCAAACGAAACTTCATAAAGCACACACAAATGTGTCTAAAAACCCTATGTTTTTTCAAATTTTGTTTCCATCTAGTGATTCTATCGCTATCCTTTTGACACATGCTGTCTAGCCTAAGTCTTACTTTGTTTTCTTGAGTTTGTATTTAAAATGAAAACTCAAATGAAACCACAACAGGATACAATACAATATGCATCATACGTACTAAAATACCTACGTTCTCGAACGTCCTTCAACTTTTGCTGTCGGCAACATTGTATCGCAGAGCCGGACGGCAGCCATTTTGCATGTGTGCTTTGTGTAAAATACTTTGGTTTGGTCACTAAATATTCTACTAAAGCAGAATTGTGTGTTGACTTCAGGAACGTCGGTAAAAGTCTATTCTTATCTTGGGCTTGGTTCACCTATTTGATGGAGTGTCGAAACACCACTAAAACTACTCATTGTATTCAGCGACGTTTCGAAATTGTCACTCGTTGACGTTGTTGTTACATTTGATACATTATTTGAATACGGATAGTTTTCAATCGGATTCGAACCACAACATACGGCATCAGTCGCGTAGCTGAGAGGTCACAGACAGAACCATTCGGTTAAATCTCCACTCCCAAAAAGAGTGGTTCAAAACAAAAATTGGCTCTTTATCTTACTTGGCTCGTAAATTCTCGGGATTGGTTGTGGTTTTGTAGTAAAGTCCACCTGGGCATATTTTAAACCAAATGGTGAGCACGCCAATATGTACATCATCGTCGTCATTTTTCGACTTGAAGTGAAGATTTTCTGTGAAGAAACAATGAAACACAATAAAAATAGGCTATATTTTGATTTAAACCACTCAACTCTTTCGTGCGTGAATGTGACCCCAAAATGTATTTTCTACAGCCAACTTTCAAAGAAATAATGCTTAAAGGGTAAATATACTCGATAGGCATTAAACCATGAATGTTGATGGCTGAAGTCGATCGCTGTTCCGTAGTTTCTTGAGTTGTTCAAACAAAGTTCGCCCCGTACATTCAGGGCTTCGAGCATCATTCAAAGCATGACCCGTAGACTTTGACAGGACGTATAAAAATTATTCTTGAAGTGAAAGATACATGAGTATGCTATTTTGCACATATTAACAACTTAATGTGGGTCTACTCTAAAAGGCGAAAGCCAGCATCCCAAACGAGAATTACACTGAACAAATTAAATTTGCCAAGACCAACCAATCAGCGAGGAGAAACAATACACGAAGCGTCATATCACGTGGTTCAACCCCTATTTCAGCAAGAACGTCGAAACTAACATCGGCAGGAAATTTCTTCAACTTGTTGAAAAACATTTTCCAAAGGGGTCTAAACTTCACAAGATCTTCAACAGAAACACAATTATGTGAGTTATAGCTGTATGAAGAATATGGCAAGTATAATCAATCGCATAATAAGAGGGTAATCACCGGAGATCAACGAAAGGACCAACCAGCTGATTGTAATTTCAGAGTTAAGGTAGCGACTCAGGTTCATTGACACATATTTTCAATCCTCATTTTCACATAGAAGAAGTGGTCACACACCCGACATGTGGTACTTTTTTATCTGCTCGGTCACCGAAGAGTTCAGAAAATTTGTTAGTTTTTCAAAAACAGTGCGCATACGGTTGTTTTACTCAAAAACACGTGTTTTTTAGTTTTTTTACTCAAAAAAGTGTAAGTACAAATCTCCAATCGGCCTTGGTGATCTGTTTACGGCAATCGACGGCTGAGTATACTGGGCAATTTTTAAAATTCGCTTTTGTTTTTGCACAATGACTCTTCAAAGTGTCAACTTGACGATTTTTGCATAAATTATCGGCCTTTGTTCACGTTTGTCACGATATCTTCACTTCCAGGCCTTTTATCGGAAATCTGAGACATTGTCTTTCGGATATACTCATTCACATTTCCACAGGTGAAAAATCAGGCTAGTCTGTCCAGGCGCCGCGACTTATACTTATTTGAATAATGTACGCACTGCCAAAAACGGAACTGAGAAAATCGACGATTTGTGTAAACGACCTATGCGTCACACATTGTGGCCAAGAAGTCCGACTCGCGCACTTTTTTCTGCGAATTTTATTACACCAGGACTAAGTTGGAATATTTAGCATCAGTTTTGGGAATTTGGAACTGTCCATGTTTAGGATTGCAGATCGTGTGAAAATAGAAAGACATTATACACTGAACTGGCAAATGCTTAGTGCCAGCAGTGGGTGGTATTTACACAACAAACACAGAAGGGTAATTAGCGATTTAATCCATTTTTCGAACGTTTAACTAGTAGATTAACTGTATACTGTTGTCTCAACGGTTACAATCTGGTTACCAGAGTTCACGGTCAAGATGAAGATGTCGAAACTTGTGTAAAATAGTCTATCCGATCGAGACCTGTGCTGTCGTTGCGCGATCGCGTCGGGCATTGACTTGTTCTTGACTCAAGTTGTCTACTTCCTGTCTCGCGATCGGCAATTTATGCATGTTCTTTGTGAAAAGTGATTGTCAAGTTCATGTTAGCGCTGACATCTGTGCGAACGGGACGTCAGTTGCTAGTTTTCCTACCCCAAGATGAGACGAACACATGTAACTCTTGACAATATAAATGTCTATTGTATTTTCTTAGCTTTTGCACCGCGCTGCAAAATTGTCGCCCTTCGTTACGACGGAAAGATTGACTCGTGTTATTTTTTTCAAACTTTATTTATATGTGTTCTTTAACCGATTTTATCAAACTAATACTCACGCCGTAGGGTAGAACAGTGCAGGCTGTCATCGACAGCGTGTTCCGAGAGACAGAGTATCGACTCGTCTATAGTGAGTCACTCGACTTGCGCAATACCAGCGCACACATAATTATTTTGGAGATTTTTTTCTTTAATCAAACTTTCGATGACTTACCTTAAAAATTGCTAGTTTCGGCATTTCTAGAAGTTGAGCCAGGTTTGTTTTACGTTCAGTGTTGAGGTCCAGCTAGCAGCTGTGGAGTCTGCGGGTAATAGATAAGTTTAGACAACACGTACGTACACAAGAATCATTTGTGAACTCTCGCAATCCCACGTTTGACGTAATTTAATTTTTGGTTTATATTTAAAGAAAGAAAAGGCAAATAAAAACAATATTTGCATTTCGTTTTGAAAAATAAGCAGATTGGTAAACTCGTTCTTGCGAACCTGCATAATGTGTGTATGAACTCATGCACTCGCTTGGGAAACTCCATGACATAAATGTCGCGTGTTGTCGGGTACGGTGTTGCTCAAGGTTTCTGTAATCGGCAGACACGAAAAGGCTGCACGATAGAAAGATGAAACTTCGAGTTTAAAAATATAAAAGAACACGATACTAACACCAAGCATGTACAGCAAGAGAGATAAAATTATCGCAACTAAGAGAAGTTTCATCTCGCTCAGGCTAATTTTAGGACTCGGGTATATAATCAGCGTAGCCTACTGTGTTCGAAAAGCTAGCCTATCAAATACTTTCATTGTTGTTGAACTGAGCACGTCTCCGTTAACGACTGCGTCCTCGGCCAAATCTGACTCTTCACTACGTTCTTGATCGTTGTTGCAGGGAGTATGAGCCAAAGTCGGACTGTTTTACATTTATTATTTCACTTTATTATTTCACTTTATATTTATTTAAATCGACCTTTGCGCACGTTGCCGTCTTTTTCAGGTTCGCTTTTGTGGACCTCACTTGCTTTTTCGACGGTACTGAGCGCGAGCGCCGGCTTTGGTCTGCTGGACGTGTTTGCCGTACCGATACCTGCGGAGTTGAGAACGCTGAGCATAACGTTGAAGATAGCGCATGCGCACTATACCGCTAAGCCTGTCATAATCTATGGGTGTTTATCAAAGATATCGTGGTCGGTAATCCGCGACCGTTAAGACAAAAGGGAAATAATGGCACGCGGTGTAGCTGATAGTTTGCCATTTTAGTAATATTTCAGGAATTTCCCGGTACGATGTGACCCAACACTTTTCGCCAAAAGAAAGGCCACGTGTCAGTGGTTCGAAATTTGAAATAAAAAAAAAAAATGCTAAAATTGACCTTTGAACCTGAGTCGCATCGTTAAGTCGGCATGCCCCTTGAAGGGTAACTGTCAAGTCAAAGGCGTCAATACAAGGCCAAAGTCTCAACGGAGGACAACGGAGAGAGGGTTAACATCGCCTCATTGATAAACACCTTCAAGGCGCGCTACACTAACCATATGAAATCGTTCCGTAACGAGAGATTCAAAAACGACACTGAGTTGTCAAAATTTGTATGGAATTTAAGAAATTATGGCCAAGCCTTTAACATTTCGTGGTCACTCATTGATAAAGCATTGAGCTACTCTAACATAAGGAAGCGATGTAATCTTTGTATATCAGAAAAGCTGCACATTATCAATGCTGACAAATCTACACTGTTAAACAACGCTCTGAGTTGGTTTCAAAATGTCGCCAACAAAACAAATATTATTTATCGAACTTTAACACCGCCTACAAATAGAATGGTTCGTCCCAATCATATATGTATGAGTGTAGAGCTAGTAATCCTTTCACTTCTATCTGAGGATTGCAAGATGCATGAAACTTAAGTAATAGATTTCATTACTTTGTACTTGAAGTAACGGTTATATAAAGTCGTATAAATTATTTCAATTAAAGAGTGGTAATACCTGTCACCTAAATATTTTGCTTCTGGTAATTTTCAGACATCAACTACTTTTACGACTCACCGTAGATGGCTGGCTCGTATTAGGGTTAATTGTCATGGGTAGCTTAAAAGTTAGACAAATGATTTTTGTGACATTTTAGACGAACACTATGAAGTTGTCCCACGTTATCCCCGCTTAGTTGGATCTTATTTTCACGAGTGAGGATTTGGGCTTCACGAGTGAGGATGTGGGCCGCATCACACAAATCTAAGACAAGTGTGATGCGGCCAATTCTTACCAATGGCAATACGACCAAACCAAGCGGTTCTAACATGGGATAACACATTGTAATATTCCCATGTTCACAACATTTCATCCAGGTCATTTAGTGTTAGAGTCACCATGCCGAGTCCGTGTGTCCGCACATGATTAATAATGCCAGGATATTCACTAAAGTTAAATCGCTTAAATAAATCCATATACCCCTACGATATTGTTGTAACTTTGAAATCACTTTGATAACGTTGAATGCATGCCAAATTGCTGCTAACGTGACAATGGTGGGGGAAAACAGGTCATTAGCCCGCCAATGATAGCGGTTGTTACATGGTGTAATTGATTTTACTAGCGAAAACTATGCTCTCAAAAGTTAATATCTCTCTACTTTCAAGTATTTATTAACGCTGTCTGGTTTTATAGCCCCCTGGCTATGAAATATGGTATAGTTCAACTTAAACACTCTTTGCTCTTTTCGACATATTCAGTACGAGTGAAACATAGGATGTCGTCGATATACAGAAGGCAGACAAGGGGTCTCGCGCTCCCACGCAGCCTTGCGGCAACAGGCTATCGACAATAGTCACGATTATTGCGAACGTGAAATACACTACTTTTTGGTATCAAAGATTACACAGTAGGGTAATATGTGTTATGTTGTGACGTCTTGTAATCTGTTCGGATTACATCCAATATGTTGATGACGTGCACAGGTCGTATCAGAAATGATAAATCATGTTCAACGTCATAAAAGACACTGATACACTGTCATGGACATATAATATAAATATCTTATATTAATTATCTGCTGATAAGCTTAGATTACATATGTTTGCTTATGTCAGAGTAATTCGATGCTGACGAAAGAATAGAACACTGTACAAGAAATGCCTGGTCATTGTTCAAATGCCTGGTCAAGAGTCAAATAACATTTGAAAATTCAGTGCTATTTTTATATCACTTGATATGGAAAGATTACGTGTGATCATAGAAGCGTGGCTTGAAATCGTATTGAATGAGGCTTATGTAAAGCCTCTAAATATGGAGTTCTTTTGAGACTTCGACACCTCTAGGTTAAATGTAACCTTTAGACAGGCATGTGGACTTATCGAAGCCATAACAAACACTCTTTGACCTTTATCCTGGCTCCGGGTGATTATTTTTCTTACTGTGCGATTTTATTATACAGGTTATTTTTTCTATTTTACAGTAGCTTACTTCTATTGCGTGTCTTCAAAAATCAAGAAGTAGCTGAAGGAATATATTGACAATGTCTAGATTCCACATATTAACTAAGGGGGTGAAGATTCCATGTTATCTTCCTCTTCGTTAACTGATTGGACTTCAGATTTTCAATTCAGTCACTGTACCCACTTTACTTCATTGCTGCGCGGTTGTGACCTTTATCGAAGTGGTCCTTATCGTTCCACATTGTTGATTTGTGCACGAAATTCATTTCAATGCCGCTTAAGATGACCAAAATGCAAATTTGCTTCCTTGTGCCTCTCTTTCACAATGACATATTGAACTTAGCCTTGTAATAAAACTTTTGTATTTCTTAAACCGGTCCAGTATCACACAAATTCGTTAATGTTCGACTTAAAGCGTTCCTTGTCAAAGCACCGCATACTTGTGCGATTTCCTGTTCGATCATTTTCAGTAACACTGCGCAAAAGAGACCGGGGATGCTGTGGTGCAAAGGTTAAGGTGTTGGATATGAAAACAATTGCCGATCAATCTTATCAATAAGTGAATAATCAAACGTTCCTTGGCTGGCACGACTCTATTGTGTGGTCATCACTTGATTACTTTTACAAAGTCAACAACGAACCATAGCCTCGAGAGAACGAACGCATCTGAAAGAGTACCTGTTATGCACTTGCTGTTGCGTTGTTGATGACTTTGTCAAAGTTAATCTGATGACAGTCTGTTAAGTTGACAGCGTCCACGATTTGGTCATTTATCCTTGCTTGCTTTATGCACTGAGGAACCAACTGACAGCAAAGAACAATAAAAAGGCTTCAACCAGCAGTTTTCTCACTATTTTACTTCTTCTTCACTTATGAACATTATAATTAATACTTTGTTGTTTCATTTAATATACTTTACTTTACTTTATTGTAACGTTTTTTATCATGAGTCCCAAGGCAGTTAAACATTTACGCATGCATATGCATGCTTGTATACATATCGATATGTTCCACCACATGGTACATATGGCCATACAATAAATTCGTTTCCTGTATTTTATAACATAACTGTTAACAGAAAATTTCTCAGACATTCCTGCAACGATCTCATTTACGCTAAGAACAGATTATTATATAATAATAAACATACACTATTATTTGTTTTACCATACAATCCATATGGATATACAATAACAATTTTATTATCTGTATTCCATAATGTACTATATACGCACATTTTGAGAGATTCAAGCAGTGATGTCATATAACTTAGCACCAGAGTAACTCACACACACAAAGTCCAAATTACTTTGCATAGGTCTTTCTCAATCACTCGCATTCCAGCTATTTTCTTGAAAGCAATATCAAACATACTCATTTTTTAATGTGATTACTTGCATTCTTAAAATTAAACATTGTTTCCCAAAAGAATGTTATTTCGGTGTTACATCACTTTATGATGATGTCAATATGCCGTGTATAGCATGAACCCCTGTAACAATCTAGTCCACTTAATATACGCTTATGAATGCTGACAATGACAGCAGTCAAAGACAGTTAATTTTTTTTCCCATCTAAGTTATATTTATAAACAATGTCCTTTCCAAATCATCTATTGTGAATATGTCCATGATGTTCATTATTCTACAAAAAGTTACAAACAAATATCAGAAGTTTAAATTAACACACATATGGAATGTATATGAACACACGTGAGCATTTTGTTCATATCTGGTTCATTTTCTTTTTGAGTGAGACCAGACCAGATTTAGTGTCATAGGGAGATTATGAAAGGACTACCCCTAATCTCGGAGGTTACTCTGCAAAAGTACCAATTTTTCTCGATTTCACGGACCTAGAATCTCCGAGATGTCTGAAGGAAAACACCAGAAAGCCAAATCACAGCCTTTGACAGTAATATAAGTGTTTCATGAACTTCATATGTCAAATTAATGTCTTTTCAAGACACTAAAGTTGCATGAAATGAGCATGGCATATATAAAATAAATCATACCACAAATTGAATCTAACCTTTTTTCTCTGTCTTCTTTTTAATAATACCTTTATTTGCTGTTAGCATGGTTTCTTGAGATGCTGGTATTTCAAAGCTTAGTCGGACAAACATATCTTGTGCTGTCAACCATCTGTTAAATTTGTACGTTTCTCATTCTATATCATGTCATTATCGTTGGCATTGGCCAATTGTCTACAAAAGTGTTTTACAACTTCTATGTGCATATCATCTGAACTGAATTTATTATTGTAAGAGAAGAGAAAAAATGTGTGTGAAACTTATGGTACAATGCATGCATTTTTGCTGTCACCTGAGTATGTTGTTTCTTTAGTTTTCAGCATCTCTGATTTTCTGGTAAAGAGTCAGATCCGATCTATCTCAGGACACTTGCATACCAAAGTAGGTAATACCAGAAGTAAACCTTACAAAAACAAATGGGTATAATTTAGGTAAATACCTGAAATTTTCCTATTTTGTTTACATAGTTCCGATCATCTGAACAACTATGTAAACAAAATAGGTACATTGCAGGTATAATACCTAAATTATGCCTATTTGTTTTGGTAAGGTATATTTCTGGTATACCTATTTTGGGACGCAAGTGTCCAAATCTGGACAACTGCAGGTATACCTACGTTGTACCTATTTGGTATACCTGAGGCATACCTGTGGTTTAAAAAAGAGCCTACCTCAGGTAGTCCAGATTTGGACACTTGTGCCAAAAATAGGTATATCTGAGGTATACCTATTTTTGGCAAAAGTGTCCAAATCTGGACTACCCGAGGTAGGCTCTTTTTTAAACCAAATGTATACCTCTGGTATACCAAACATGTACCTACTTGGTCTGAAAAAGTATACCTCAGGTATGTTTTTATTGTACCAGAATTTGGTTAAAATAATAATATCGTTGTAAGAGTGGATTTGAGTGACCGTGATTTGTCACAGTTTTCGCTTTCACTGGTAACGGGTAGTATATCACTGTTCAGTTACCATGTCTCAACTCGTCAATGTTGACTGAAGTCCGATAGCGTAAAGGCAAGTTTCGCCGTATTAACTCAGTGCTATAGCATTGTACGCTGTACCGGTACATGCGTACACTGGGCTATACGATCGGCCTTGAACAGTAACAACGCATACATGGCATCGTGAAATCATGCCGCAAATATAGGCGCACTGTCAGAAATTCACGAAACCTGTCACAAGCGTTGTTCAATAGCAAGTGGTTTGACACAACAAGTATTATTTTTGTTCAAGACCTGTATCAGTGTGTTTCGGGTCACAGTCTAAAAATAGCACACAGCTGAGAGGTATAAACCATCATGGCAACGTACGAATTCAGTTGTCATTATCATTAGTATTTATTTCTATCATGCCTAGATACGATGAAATTACTCTCAAAAGTGTACATTACCTCATAGCATGTTCAATTTCGCATTAAATAATCACATTTGTGAGCTTTCGAGCCGATTTTCACGACCACGTCGCTCGAACGACGTGTATTCCGCCATATGCTTGTTTACATTCAGAACGAGGCTCTGCAGCCTATTGAATTATGCAAATTTCTATACGTCCGCTCACGCTGGTTCAGCCGCAAGAAATTCAAGAAATGGGTGATAAAGGAAGAAGTCACCGCAAAATAGGTGTTATCTTCAAAATGGTTTGCCCAGGGCAAGTGGTATCTTTGGACGAACTTTAGACGATGATGTCTCAAACATGATATCAAATGCCTTCAAGGTCAAGATTTGGATCGGGTTGGAATAGGTGCAATTTATAAAGTGAGCCGGCATACGGATTAAAACTATGATTGGTTACTCAGATCATTATGATGAGAACATCATTGCGTACAAAGATTGACAGCTGAATAAATTGATCAGATAAATTAAATGTGGATGCCGCGTTCTGATTGGGTGATGACTGTCACAATTTTACACAATGTTCCAGTTTGCGACGTTGACGGGAACAGCGTGCAAAACTTCAGGTCAGGTCAAAGTGATTATGTCGGACCTTCCTTTCGGCGGCCGCAACACTATGTTCGTTACTCGATCCATTGAACGACTTGCCCGCGCAAACAACTGTCACAATTTGATGCATTCCTAGGCCAAAGATAGATACTATCAGCTGCCACGCCCCAAATGAAATGGGAAAGTCTGACAGTTGGTGTATTGGAAATTGAAAAAACGGAAATACGAATTGTGGGAAATAGAGTTTGTCAGAGGGAAATTTGAATGGCCGTAAAGTGCCATCCTCACAGCAGTATACACCTGTTTCCTATATTTCAATCTCAGCCCGAAGATTTTAAATTTAGAAATAGGCCTAAAAGTTAATAATCAAGATGATAAAACCATTTGAAAATTGAAAATTAGCTCCATTTCGATTTTCTTTTTTGAAAATGCAAATTGGTTTATTGGTTTGCCGATTTGTGCCATGGATTAGTGTAGTATCGTCTAGTATCACAGTTAAAGATGTATAGACGACGCCAGGCTGAGTCAGATCTGTAAGATGGTGAAATTTCCAATATAAATAGGATATTTACCAGCGACTTGAGAAATTAAGTATCGTAAGAGTCCATAAATCGCCAAGAAATATCGATCGGCAATATCTCAAACCGGGCGCGCCCAGTTACAAGACATCATTGTAGTAAAGTCTAGAATCTCTAAATCGCCTGTATTTATCGGGCAAATGTCGGCAATTTCGCAAACTCGGCGTGTCAAGATACAATGCAAGCCATTATATTATCGTCTTTTATCGATATTAGAGTCCAAAAATCTCCAATAATGTCGGGGAAATAAAGACTATTCAGTCACAGATCCCGCGCTGCAGATACATAGCACAACGTCATACTCTGTTTGTATACGTGATATCGATATTAGACTCACCATATAGTCTGTAATCTATATTTACGGCAGGAATTTTTGGACTCCGATCTATATTCTAACATTGTGCAAAATCCAGCCTTCATGGCCAAGGTACGATATCACCGGGCAAATGGGGATGCAACGACCGGACGAGAGAAGCGCTCAAAATGGCATCACATCCATTCGACTAAGTCGTAGATCTGCATCAGTCATTTTAGCCTCTAAAACATTTTTCCCGCAATAACAGAAACATTTGGCATCGTAGCACATTAGTATTTTATTTTGCCATGTGATCAGTCCTCTACTGGTTGTGAAGAGACCGTGGTCTGGCGGATGCTTCACCCACCTTGCCTCTCCTCAGAGTGGTTACTGTTTCTGACACTGTACACTTCCGCTATTTATCTGTGTGCAACTATGGTGCATTGGCCTGTCCAACGGGTAGCCTTCATCATAGACCCTCGTTTCTTTAGGGTCTACATGCCTTCAACTAGAAATACCGCAAATGTTCCACCAGTCATTTGCACCATTATAACGAGAAGCAACCAGCGTTCTGTTTGTACTCATTGTGTTTTTTCGGTCTCCTGTCTTTCTATATGAAACCACAGTCCCTCCACCCAAGATCACACTTACATTCGAAAAACACAATCCTGCATGTTATGCAACTCTTTGTTTCAAGACTTGGCTCACAATTTACACAACGCAATTCTTTATGGCTAGAAGTTACAAATTTAATTAATTGTGTACCCAACATATCCTTTCTCTGTTTTTCGAAAACACCGCTGCCTCAAAAATAGTGACCCTTCAAAAGTTCATGCACAAGAATAGTGACCAACCCCCTTATCCGTGCATGAAAATAAATGACCCTCCCCTGTTACTCAATACCCTCCAACAAACCCGCAATGTGTTCAAGACCCCCCTTCTGACTTGCTATACTTTTGAAATCCCCCTCCCAAAAGGAAGGCAAAATGTGGCTGATATAACGCTTTGTCCAAAAACTTTCAAATCATATGTGTGTGATAATTCATGTAAATGTACTTTGCTTGAAGTGGCAGGTAAAAAGTGCATGCGTGTAGAAACAATGCAATTTTTAGATTTCATCGATAATGCTGATTCACTATACATGGGAGTCTATGACAAAACTGTAAAAAAAAATCTTTCACAATTAATAATGTGCAATTTTTGTGCATATATGGACCTGAATAATTGACACAATTGTACTCGATTATAGAGGGTGGTGGTAACACGTGCATCTGTGTACAAGAACTTTGTTTTTGGAATTTCGCATAAAAAGTTCATCCATCATACAATGTAGTCTATGACAAAAGTAAGAATAGTTGTTTTAAAATACAAAACTTGGCAAATCTGTCTATTTATGTACACTCGATTATTGGTATAAATGTTCATGATTAGACTAGAGTGGTTTCAAGTCTATGGTTGTGCAAGAAATTTCATTTTGGCATATCACTGAAATGTTGATTCACTATACATGGCAGTCTATGACAAAACTATGAATAATTTTTTTCCAATACAAAACTAAGTAAATCTGTGCATTTATGTACACTTAAGTATTAGTATTAATGTTCATGATTAGACCAGAGTGGTTTCAAGTCCATGGTTGTGCAAGAAATTTGATTTTGGAATTTCACTGAAATGTCGATTCACTATGCATAACAATCTATGATGACACTATGGGGTTTTTTTCCAATACAAAAAACTAGGTAAATTTGTGCATTTATGTACACCTAATTATTAGTATTAATGTTAATGATTAGACCAGAGTGGTTTCAAGTCCATGGTTGTGCAAGAAATTTGATTTTGGAATTTCACTGAAATGTCGATTCACAATGCATTGCAGTCTATGACAAAACTATGAATATTTTTTTCCAATACAAAACTAAGTAAATCTGTGCATTTATGTACACCTAATTATTAGTATTAATGTTAATGATTAGACCAGAGTGGTTTCAAGTCCATGGTTGTGCAAGAAATTTGATTTTGGAATTTCACTGAAATGTCAATTCACTATGCATAGCAGTCTATGACAAAACTATGAATATTTTTTTCCAATACAAAACTAGGTAAATTTGTGCATTTATGTACACCTAATTATTAGTGTCAATGTTAATGATTAGACCAGAGTGGTTTCAAGTCCATGGTTGTGCAAAAATTTGATTTTGGAATTTCATCGAAATGTTGATTCACTATACATTGTAGGCTATGAGGACACTACAAATAACTCATAGGTTATCTGATCCTAAATTGTTATTCAAAAGTTGTTCGATCTGAAGCTTCCAGTTGTTATTGATGACATTTTGCACTATTCTGAATAGTTTGTATTCTGTCAATGTCCTCAAAAAATAAAAAATGTACATACGGCGACATGAACATTTGACACCGACCTATACCTAATGTATTGCCAATGGGAGAATGATATCAAATAAGTGATCTCCCAAATTGTTATTGACAGAGTCATAATAGGGGACAGTTATGCACAATAGAGGAGTTGGATAAGTAGAAATCATGACAACTTAAATCAATGTGGCTGCTTGGATCATCAATACATTGTTTATTATACCCTTAAAATTGCGCCCGAAGGGCGCGCCGAAAATGGAAATGGCAGAAAATGAAAGTGCCAGGAGGTATTTTTTCTTTTTTCAGTATTCCATATTCTTCAATACGTGCACATGCAAGTTCAGCTTTGATGCATAAAAAAGGTGACCCTCCCCCATAGCATACACAAATTTTATGACCCTTCAAAAATGCTTGCGCGAAAAATGGCGACCCACCCCCAAAAAACACCGGCCCACTCCCCCCTGTAATTTGTGTCCAGTCCTTACCCTCAATGGTCATTGGACGGGCAGTAATAACATGAATACGAGCTAGATAGGGCAACTCTTTTAAATGTTGTTATTTCCGGTGGAAATTTACTTTAAAAATGGAGGAGGAAGAGAATAAGGACTGGGTTTATGCCATGGTCACGGAGGGACGTGGTTATAGTTTATGAATAATCGCCGGTCAACATATTGTTATGCATCATTATCTGTTCATTTGCATTATGATGATTTGCATTATCAAATAATGCTTACAGAAAAAATTTGCATGATCAAACTTTGCATAAATTTAGAAAGGGCATGAGTATATACCAGCAGAGGTGTCATAGTCGTCAATTACACGTAATTTGTAAAAGCAGCCATAGTAACATTAGCAAGGCAGGAGATAATTGTCTATGCAGCGTGAACAGGTGGGGTTCGACTCCTACTCTAGGCCGACGTACATTACTCTCTCGTTTCTTTGACAGCATTTTATAAGCTTCCCATGTTGCTTGTACCGCTCGAAATGTGTTATGAGGGATTTCAGGAACAATGTTTATGTGGGAGTAACTTTTTTGTTCTTGTGAATGAAAATAATGGAGGGTCATAAACATAACTTTTCCCCATTTTATTTATATTGAAGAATAGGGGTGCTGGGGAAATCTGTTAATATTCCATCATATACGTTTACCCATAGACCCTTCTCGTGTCTCACTGGGTTTACCATGCGATTTCACTTCATCACGGGTTTTAGATTACTGCGTGAATTTCTCAACATTCAATAGGCATGCCCGGTAGGCAAGACGGCCTCTCTATGCCTGTTGCGTCGATAATGACATTTTTATGAGATTCTGATTTTATCAGTTGCTATCGTGATTGTCCGATGCGGGATAACATGAAATTGGATCGGAGAGGTTGAGATTATGTTTCCCTTGAGTAATAATTATGTTTTGCCATAAAATGTTCGCATGGTGATCAGTCCGTCTTTTAGTCGTTTATGGTTATAGGATCTGTCACAAGAACGCTTTTCTAGGCTACAATTATGTGTTTTAGTATTAGTTCACTTGTAGTTTGGGACGTGTCCTCAGTTACGGTGTACACTAGCACTACTCTGCTACACGAGATCGAGGTTTCGAGCAGCCGACGGACATGCGATGGTCAATTATCAAAAGCAGACCGTGCATGAAGCGAACTTCATTCTCAGCAACGATACACGACATACAAGCTCAGAATATCATGTACAAGTATGTAATACAGGTATTTCATCGTCCACCTGAGGTCAGGTCTGCGATTTCACAGGCGCTTCTTAGCTGGGTCGTCTGCTAAGGAGATAGATTTTCGGATCGATCCATTGATCCCGTAGTCGATATGCCCGCCACTGCAACCTTAAGTATTTAGGTTTCAGTGGCCTGTGTGCGATTTGCCGGAAGCGACGACTTTATCTATTACCACATCTTAATATTTACGAAATGAAATGCCCGACCGAACCTTACCACATTATAAAATTTTGTAATTGATATACATCGCAATGTGCCTTCGATCTCTTTGATTACCGACCATCAACCATCTGCCCATTTTCAAATATATCGCTTGTTTGGTATTACTTGATTCGCCATCTTACATGACTCCACAACTGTGTGATCATGTTCACAAATTTAACTTTCAAGCGCATCTACAACGATCGTATTTACGGTCAATATCACAACTGGCTTGTCGCAATGAGCCAGCATTGTTATCACTTGCCAGTATGACAGCAAAATCTATAATATCTGTGAAACAGATTTGAAAACAGGGACCTTGCATTAAAGAGAGCTATACAACTCGTTTCATTTGTACAGGAATCTTTTCTGAGCAAAGGTTTACAGTGAACTCAAACAGTTTATTTGTGGACATTTTGGACACTTATAAGAGAATTAACTGACATTTTGCACCGAGATGTGATATATATGCCAGGAGTCACAAGGGCGACCATTACAATTAATCGGTCAACAGCGGATAGGAGCGGTTTAATACGCAGGTCAGTGGCGAAACCGGTGAACGGAAGTGTGTCGCGGTTATGTGCAGTTTGGCTGTTCATGTACACATCTGGTGCACGGTTACGAGCTTAAATCCGTCTTTTTATGCAGTGCATATTTGGTATAAGCATAGCAATGGTCAAATCATGTAATTGTATTGATGTACATTAGTAAATGGTATTCCTTAACTGATCAAGAACTTGTAAATTGTTGTAAATATTATGTCATTGAGTTATTTACTGTACATGTGAGTATACACGTACATGTATGCCCGTACTATACCTACAAGTATTGAACTGTATTATAGTAATGGCGTCCTTGACCAGCTACAGTTTGATAAAGAGCTAATTGAAGTATCTAGTCACACAAAAACAAAATCTCTACATTTGAAACAACATGTGAACTTGCAGTTTCAAATGGCAAATCGTATACCCACATCAACTTAATTTGGTGAGATTACTTCATATATGTACATGTATGACGCACATCATTTGGTAGATATCAGTTGACAGAGAGGGGTGGTTGCCCACGAAATACATGTACTGTATGTGATCAAGTTGACCAGAAGCCAATTTGATGATTTATACAGCTTGAGCGGAGATACCCCTATTTGCATATTTATCTTAGAATTTCGTTCAAATGGAAGTGATGAGGGCGCTATTCTACTTGACCGTCAGTGTGATTTTTCCTATTTTTTTTTTTTTGGGGGGGGGGCAATTTCAGCCCATTTTCTCCCAACAAACGATGTCAGAGACGTTTATATGGTCATATAAAGCAGTTAAGTTTGTGCCTATGAATTTTTATGGTGCTATGTGTGTATTGTCGATCTATGGCTCGCTAAACATAGGTCTACTTTTGGGCTGCCGCAACTACATGCCCAGCTGATTCTTGTGAATATTTTTACATAGTTAGACAGTCTAATCATATATTGAAGCCCCCTAACTTAGTTTTATTCTTGTTCATGCCCTGCAAATCACTGCTTTGGCCTCGTTGGTTGTACACCGTCCCGCCCTCAGAGAAGACAAGATGGCCGCTAACGTGTTGCACTCCGCTGACGCCTTGCTCACGTTTACAAATTGTTTAGGCCCAGAGATTGCAACAATATCACAGATTTTATTGTTGTCAATCCAACTTATGTTATATTTATATTTGATGCTTGGGTTACTATTTCGCGTAGTCCTCGTAGGCATTGGCTCCGATATTCCATTGGGTAACCGGAGAATTCGGGCAGTTGTGAACTCGGCCATCGCCAGCGCCGGTGGTGCCGACCAACTCGGCCAGTGGGACTCGGCCAGGAGAAGTCTGCCACTCGCAACAAAGCAATATGATTGCATACGCATTCTCTTCACAGTTGAATATGCCAAACAATTTTAACTTTTTACTACCATAGTTTTTGTTATTTTGTCGGTTTTAATACTGCTACGAACATTCAGAAAACAACTCAAAGTCGAAGAGCTGCCACGTCCACCCTGCAAAACATGTACGGTCTGCCTCCGTGTTTCTGCAGATCGCGCGCGTACCGTATTAAAGTTCAGGCAAACATTATGCCATTTCTTCAGTAAAATTCATGGCTTGATGACTCTTAACTAAGTTGCTTCACCATCTCCTATGACTTTTTAACGAACTTCAAGTGTAACTATGACAAAGACTGCAAAACTCGCTACCACGATCGCGATACACCGCCATCTTTAATTTTACCCAATGTGTGTATATCATACGTGCGTTGAACTGTGATCTGTGAAGTTTGCAAACATTACGCTCATCTTATGAATGACATTTAGATCGCTTTCGTATATAACGTAAGTGAGACTTCAAAAAAAGAACACATATTATGGAGCATATATTCTAATTGGGTGCATACCCCGGGGGGGGGGTAACTCCCATAGATGGCTATACGGGGAGGGTCCGCGCGAAAGGGGTCGTTTTTTTGCATTGTTTGGTATCAGAAAGGGTATACTTTTCACGAGGTGTTGGTATGAGAAAGGGTCCGGTTTTAAACACAAACTGACATTTGTTAAAAAATCATGCTGTCAACACTGGAAACCCATGTATCTACATCCCAGATCTACCATCAATATTTCCGATCTGTCGGTTTGACTGTTGGTACCCCTGGTACGCAAGGCGAGTGAGTCGTATCTGTATACGTATGGTATTGTATGGTATCAGATACTAAGCTGTGGAAACGCAGCTATCTGTTGGCGGGGTAGCGTGAGTTGCTATGCGGGTCAAAGGTCAACCCCGCCACTCACATAGCAACTCACGCTACCCCGCCAAGAGATAGCTGCGTTTCCACAACTAGGTATCAGAAAGGGTAGGTTTTTTTGCTCAAAACTGGTATCACAACAGTTTGGGTTCCATGTTCGTGCGGAGCCACCCGTACTATTAGCCATGGAGTTACCCCCCCCCCCCCCCGGGTGCATACTGTACTGGCCGACTTCTCTTTTATTCGGTCATTGTCAACTGTCAGTGTCTGTCTGTTTGGAGTCGATGCAGGATGTGTGTGTTGTGAACCCTCAGCCTTTCAAGATAATAATATCGTTGTGAGAGTGGATTGAGTGACCGTGATTTGTCACAGTTTTCCTTTTCACTGGTACGGGTAGTATATCACTGTCCAGTTATCATGTTTCAACTCGTCAATGTTGACTGAAGTCCGATAGCGTAAGGCGAGTTTCGCCGTATTAACTCAGTGCATAGCGTTACATACGCTGTACACGCGCACACTGGGCTGTACGATCGGCCTTGTACGGTAACAGCGCATACATGGCATCGTGAAATCATGCCGCAAATATAGGCGCACTGTCAGAAATTCACGAAACTTGTCACAAGCGTTGTTCAATAGTAAGTGGTTTGACACAAGTATTATTTTTGTTCAAGACCTGTATCAGTGTGCTTCGGGTCACAGTCTAAAAATAGCACACACTGCAGCTGAGAGGTATAAACCATCATTGCAACGTACGAATTCAGTTGTCAATTATCATTAGTATTTATTTCTATCATACATAGATACGATGAAATTACTGTCAAACGTGTACATTACCTCATAGCATGTTCAATTTCGCATTAAATATCATATTTGTGAGCTTTCGAGCCCATTTTCACGACCAAGTCGCTCGAACGACGTGTATTCCGGCATATTGCTTGTTTATATTCAGAACGAGGCTCAGCAGCCTATTGAATTATGCAAATTTCTATACGTCCGCTCAAGCTGATGATTTATATAGATGAGAAAGCTCCTGGCGTTGACTTAGGGAAGATTTGTTAAGTTGCTTATCAAATAATTGTACATCCTGTTGTTATTGTTGTTACATTTGAACTTAATTTTACAACGTTAAAATATTCAAAAGACGTACCACTAGCATACTGACTAGTGGTAGTCTGTTTCCAATGTCCCAAGGGATGAGTGAATTATTAAGGTATATGTATATGTAAATTTAAAACAGATACTAGGACTCTCAAACTTTTACAATTCTTTTCTGATGCACAACTTGTTGGGGCTCATTTTAAAGCTGTTGGAGTGAAAAGCTGACACCAATAGATTTAGAATCCAACACTGTTTGTATACATGTAACAATATCATTTACTGTTCCTATAGACATCTAACAACAATTATCATGAACATGAAAATGACTCTTTGATTCTAAACAGTTCTACAATTGTACACGGTAAGGATAACACACTCACCTGAGAACGCTATCCACACAGCTTCTACAGAATCTATGCCAACACCGGCTTTGTTGTGGGTCTCGCAAAGCAATCTACAGTGCATGCAGAGGAACCAGTCAGCTTTGTGATATTACAGCCAGGCATCTTTATCAATTCATATATCGAATATTCCTTCTTTTCTAGTTAGTGGCCATGGCGTCATTAAAGTGAGTGACCTATCCACGTTCTATTTTGCGTTGATGTCATCAGGGTACTTATCTTGGACAGCAGGTGAAAGTACATGTTCTCTGTGTAGAATGCACTCTATATTGAATAATATGGACAAAACAACACATGAAGCTTTCAAACAATATGATGGAAAACAAGAAAACAATACTTCTTCTGATTATCAATTTCACATGTATTTCACTGTGGTATCACTTCTTCCTGATTACCCTATGGTTATTTTAGTCATAGTTCTCTGGGCCTTCTGCTTAGGCATCAATATTTATTTATTGAATGTTGATTTTATAGATCATCTGCTGCTATTCTGATTCTTGTAGAAGTGTCAGGGCCATTTGTGTTTATGTCATTGCATTGACTTCTTTGAATTTGCCATTTTTGCTTGTGTTGTTGGAATGCCTGTATTTTTGCTGTGTATGGCTTGTCAAATTGACAATACGTGCTGCAAAGTTTCACAATCGAATCTTTGTTTCATATCCGTTTTCAAGTTGTTGAGGTTACTTTTGACAGCAGTAAGAACTCCACTGTTCTCCTTGATTATCATAGTTAGATGTATGCATGATATCTTCATGTAGAGTGAGACTTTTTTACATCAATAGGTCAATAAGTAATTTACTTATCAATGTTTTCCACGGTAGTGGGGGCTGAAAGCCAATACAGCTGTACATGCATGATATTTATCAGTGTCATGTCAAATGGCAAATGGTAGGAAGAAAATAAGGGATGACGAACTGGTTACATTTCGATCAGGATTTACTAAAATTCTGTTCATTTGACTGCCCTTTCAATGTGATCACCTGATTCTTCAAACGTAATGGTATTTTATCCATTTTTTTCAAGTCTGCGCGGAACATAGCACTCTTTGGTTTGTGTCCGCGTCGTCGCTTTTAGTACCAAGCTTCTCTTTATATATAGCTTTTTCTTGTGTGAATTCAACCATATAAAAAGAAAAATTGTGTGACAGAACGACACCATAACAATATGCTGTCATCTTCTATTAGAAACCCTTAAAACGCCATGCCCGTATATATCCGTACACGCCCAACTCACGTTCAGCGCCATGCACGGATATATCCGTACACGGCCTGAGGTTCGCTCAGGCAAAGTTTGGAACTTGATTTCCCGCGTTTCAGAGGTCACCTGACAAATAAATCCATTCCTTACCCTTTGAATCCACTTCAGTTCCATATAAGGAATAAAATAATGACATCATCTGATGCAACTACGGCGATTTCCAGTAATTTGAGCGACCTTTCGGGGAAATCGGGTCAACTATTTTTACCGTTAATATCTAATCAGATCTGGTCGCTGACTTCGCCGAAGTGAGAGACACTCTGAACGTTTTTTTTCTGCCGTACATCCTAAAGACGATGATTTTGTGACAAGTGATTGGCCATTTCTTAATAGAAATGATATATTTTGGTATATTTTGAGGATATTTTCTGAGAAAATGAACACTTTTGTCGATCGGTCGAACGTGATTTTGAAGTTGAACAGTTGCTCGAATGGCGTCACCACGGAGCATCGGCGTTGACCAGCCTTTCTGAAAGCTCAAGTTTGAGTCTGTCAGTTCGGTTTTCTGGGCCGAAAACACTGATGATGAAGAAATTTGAAAGGATTTTCACTAAATCGTAATTTAATATGTGATTTTGGAGCGATCAGGTCTGTTTATGTAAAGTAAACTTTGGTATCGCGGCATTCTTCACTGTGTATGGGGACGGCCAAGATGGCCGCCGATGACTGGTTTGTGTGTACAAAACGTACAACACGGCCCGTTCCGAACTGTTGATCTCGCGTCATATTCCTACGCCTATAACATATTCTTTTGTCGAAATATACCCGATATGTAATTATTGATATCATATATATATTGGTTTCTGTTCATTTACTGGCGAATTATGTTGCGTGCTCGTCAAAATATGTGATCAAACTTTCGTATGTGTGTTCACATTGACTGTCATGATTACGGTGTCGTTTCGATCGAACGTCAGGGCCAGTACAGTTATCGAAAGCGTTCAGAGGCGAATGTCGTTCTTAGTGTACCTCGAACTTATTTTATTTAGTTCTTGAACCAAATTTATTTTCTCAGAAGTTAAGGTAGTGCGTTTTTGTGAAGTTTTTCGTTGTTTGCGAATCACAGGGTAGCTAATAACGTAGCTGAATATGGGCTCTGATTTGAATTGTCTTGTAAGATGGCAGCTTGTTCATGATATCAATCAAATTTGTTGTTTGTGGTTACTTGCAATGCCAAAACCTTTCAAACATATCCTCTCTAACTTTAATGGCAACATTCATTCCATGACAACAACAACTGAATCATATCTGATAGCAATCAGAATCCAAATAAAAAAAACAAAAACAAAGATTTTTCCTGGTTACATGCTTTCGATGCAGAAAGAACTACACAAACAAATAAACAAACAAATAAATAAATAAATAAATAAACAACGACAAATGAATAAAAGATCTTGTTTACGAAATTCAGTCATGTTGCTGATTAATATTGCGTCTCAACCTATATTTCACTTGTGTTATATGCTTTTGCGTAAACGTGTTGAAAGGTATGTGGTATTTGTATTATTGACAAATACCAACAATTGTTTGTTTGTTTATTATTTACATTTGATAAGTTCCGCTGTTGAAAATTTTTACCAAAATATGTGTCTTTTCATGACATTTAAAAATGTGTAAAAGTTTGCAGGTTTTTGGACTGTAAGATATATTTTTAGAGTCTTTTAATCATTTTTAATGCATTTTGAACCAAAAATGTGCATTTTAAGCCAATTTTAACACCCCTGATTTGCTAAACCAAACATGGAAAGACATCTCGAAGCTTCTTCATTTCCTGATCTTTGAAATTCATAGTGGTTTGGCTGGGCTTCCAATCACAGCAAACACACTGTACCTGTCTAAAAGAAGTGTAACATGTCAAGTTTAATTGGTTCAAAAAGTTCTTGGCATGGAGGGCTATATGGCATGAAAGTCTATGGCGTCTTAAGGGTAGAACTAAAGCAACCGTAATTAGAGCAATAACTTTGGCTATGATGTCAAATTGGAGGATCTAAACAGCAAGTTAGTAACCCATTCATAGAATAAATATGCACAAATTTCTAATGTTAAATTGTTTCATCTCTGATAACTGAATGTTGAGAATATGATCTTTCATTCCAATGCCCAGGGACATACTTGCCAATGACTTTCTAGACTCTCATTCACTTTAACTCTGTGCCGAATTTATTGCTGGTAACAAATTTAGATGGCCAGAGACACAACTGCTAGCAGATTACAGATGGCACAGTTTATCACACAATAATTATTCAATAAAGTTATTTATGCAGATATCTTACAATTTACATCTGATTAATATCAGAAATGTGGCAGGTACCTGTGCAGGATATTTTTTTTATTCTGATTGTTAATCCGGTTAACCAAACTTCGAAAGATTTGTGTCCCCTGAAAATGTAAATGTCTGACTTCTGGTTATTATGCAGGGATGACCCCTATAATAATTTTATGCAGTGTTTCTTTCTGTAAAGGCATCATTTGATAAATGAATGGGGTGGAAAAATATTATTGTTTTCCAGTACTTTGACATAGTGAACCATGATACACTATTGTAAGTTTTGGTTAAAGTGTGCGAGTCAACTATTGGTCTTCAGGAAAAAGGCCTTGCTGGACAGTGGGCTGTCTATTGATCTTGATTGTAGCAACTTAATTTAACCTCCCTTAAAGCCTATGTGCTGTGATTTTTTGCATTATGTTCAGAATTTACTTTAAAAACAAAATTAGTTCATGTAAATGTACTTACTAAAGGATTCCCATATGTAGAAAAGTATTATTGCTCAGTCACTTAAACTGTGCATAAACGTTTGAACAAGATAAACAATAAACAGTTGCTCTCATAAAATGGCCGTCACATAGCCAAGTATGAAAATGCTGGGGCCATTGTATACAACTTGACCCTAAGTAAATTTATACCTTATTGATTGACGTGTAAAGGTGAGATCGTTTAGATCGCTGATAAGGAATATTTACAGAGCGACTAATCATTAGGGGAACGCTCCATTAACTTAGAAGTACCTGATTAACCCGAGTTGGTTATCAGAGGATTAATCTCTATGTCAACATATGCGAACAGATTATCTTTTGTGTAAACGAAACATTAGTACTGCCGGAACTACTTTTAGCATGGCCCACGCCGGTCGCACTCAGGATTTCCGACCAGCGTTAAAAGTGCCTTCAGCACTTGCTGTTACTTTGAGGTCATCATTTAGTTCTTAAAAACTATCTACTGTTGATTGACCAATGATTGACCAATCTGACCTCAATTCAGGGTGTTTTATTTACTCGTAAAGCCCTGGTCACCAAATTCCAGATACGAATGACAGCGCCGTAGTAAAGTACTGTCCAATCAAAAGTGAACATGTCATATTCTGTAGACATATTGGTACGTTTTTTCCCTAATATTCAAATTTGGTAACACAGCGGAAACCAGCTGCAACACAAAATCTGCTGTGGTGCAAACATAAACTAATGTGCCCTAGGGCATTTATAGGATGTTCCATTACATTGGAAGGCTAAAGGCACAAATAAAAGTTTTAATTCATATCCTAAACATGTTATATTGACAAAGGGGACGGTTGACGTAAACACATTGAAAAAGAAAATATATCAGTTAGGGGCGATAGTTTTTAAGTCGGATAAACCCCTCGTACTCGGGCTCTTCTGGTATATAAAGTCCAACCCTACGATAAAATGTCTCGGCCTGCGGCCTCGACATTTAATCGTTGGGTTGGACTTTATATACTAGAAGAGCCCGAGTACGAGGGCTTTATCCTATACATAAAATTGCATGAAGAGTATACAAAAAAAATAGTACTATAGAAACCCTTTCAATAAAATGCTGTTTAATCAATACCAGCAGTTAATTAACGTACGTTGATTTTGCATACGAAAAGCTATTCTGGTTGAGGGTACTTTCAGAAAAATCATTGCCCTTTGAACTAAAGTTTTCCTGTCACACAATATATCTGTACGATCGAAAGGGGACAAACAAGATTTTTTGCTTTGTATGAATGTTTATATCCCTATAAAAGAAAGTACGGTAGCGAATATCAGCACAACTTTTACTAAAACGTACTCTTTCAATTTCAGTTCAGACTCGATGAGTGGCATTGCGGAAAGGTGCATGCAATGCAATGAAAGTCACGAGCAAACTTTGGTGTCAACGGATCCAGTCTTTGAATTATCAATGAACACTCACTTATTTCTCTGGTCAAACAGCCAAAGGCTACTTGTTGCTGTTTGCAGCGAGTTCATTTTTAGCCGGATGCCGGCCAAATTGACCGGCTACTTCCGTATTTTGGCCGGCTACTTTTCAGCAATGTTTCGCTAGCGCTCTCTAGCCCCGAAATTCTGGTTTTGATAATAATATTTTGATATTTTTGTTGCCTTGTAAGCCGGAGATAACATTTCAGAAGTGCCGATGTGGCTATATGTAGTCTAGCAATTTACGCGGTGAACTTGTTGCTATCTATTATCAGCCCGTAGTACCGCGATCTGCGAACGTGTACTGTACTGGGAATCGCTCTCGAGGTCAACCTTGCTTTCCCAACTACAGCCCGAATTATTCGAACGTTCACATCGGGTGTAGCTTACCATTGGACAGACGTTACGCCCACGAATAGCCGACAATTTCGGAATAAAGCCGATGTTTGTTTCTTTCAAACGCGAAAGAGAAGTAACTCAGACGCGGAAGAGAAAGTCGACGCTTGAGAGCTTTGGTTTTCTGCGTAAGAGTAGGGCCTTATCTGATGGGTTTGGTAGGTTTTTGATAAAATGTAAAGCGACCAAAAGTTACCGAGTCTCATTTTTCATACTTTTGAAACGCCACGTCGATCCATCCATGGTCGATCATCGCGTTTTGTGGAGGGGCCGTGGTTAAGCGGAAGGGAAAGTCTACGCTTGAAAACTTTGATTTTCTGCGTAAGAGTAGGACTTTGTCTTTTGACTTTGGGAGAAACAGTCATATTGAATTTTCTACTCCACCCTGGGAAAGTCACTTAAATTTTTCCATTGTCTTCTGGCTCTGTATCACAGTCAATTACTCGTGCTACCGTTCACCGGCCGGCCTCGTCAACTGCCTCTACCATTTCTCCTTTTTTATATGTAAGAGTGGCAATACTGTTACAAACAGTTTCTGGCTAGCAATTCATTGATTTCGTTCTTTTTATCGGAGATGTCACAGGATACGCGCAGCTCTTGGAGTAAGGACACGTTACGTTGTTTGCATGTGCATGAAAAAGCTGGACACGTGGAAAGAACGTTCCATGCTGTTCTGATCACATTTGCATATATGATCAATGCGCGTTACTGAAGTGAAGCGTCCGAAAATAGGAAACTTGAATGAAATGAACGAAGAACGATATTTTGTTTCACCATATTTCTAAAACTTAGTTAAAAGCCTAAATTAAAAAAGAAACTAGATTACTTGCATTGAAAAGTGGGTAGTTCACTTTTTCCTGTCAACATATTTCCATGTGCAAGCATATGTGTGTGCCCTTGGTATTGAGTGGGTCGTTACAGTGGGTCGTTACAGCCCTGACCTTCCTATCATAGCACCAGCTGGATAAGATAAACGCAACAATGGAACATTAACAGGCTTTGGGGATTAAAAGTCTTCTGTTTGTCACCCGAGTTGACAGGCAGCAACTTGAGTTTCAGGTACCATCCAAGTTAATGGAGCCTTCCCGTTATGTCGGATACCCTCAGGTTTAAAAAAATACACTGTAACCGCGGTATTAGTCATGGCAAATGGAAATCGTTTCCCATCTTTTTGTTGAAGCGGAGTTTGTCAAAGTACCGATCTGATCAAACACGTGTATCCAAAAAATCATTGCTAATGCAGTCCTGTTCTGCTACGTGCACGCTAGGGGACTCCGCAAAGTCTACAGTAATGCAATTTCAAAGGATTTGAACTTCAAAGGTGTTAATATAGACGCAATTTGCTGGTGCACAACAAAGTGTTTCTACAGCGTACACGAAACTCTTACAGCGAACTGCTATGCATGATCAATCGAAAGGGTAACTGGAGAAGTCGGCCAGTTGCGAACTCGGCCAGCGCCGGTGCCGACCAACTCGGCCAGTGGGAGAAGTCGGCCAGGAGAAGTCGGCCACTCGCAACAAAGCAATATGATTGCATACGCATTCTCTTCACAGTTGAATACTTAATCGGCACATGCCAGGTTTAATCTTTTACTACCATAGTTTTTGTTATTTTGTCGGTTTAATACTACTACGAACATTCAGAAAACAACTCGAAGAGGTCCCACGTCCACTCTGCAAAACATGTGTACGGTCTGCATCAGTGATCGCGCGCGTACCCTATTAAAATTCAGGCAAACATTATGCCATTTCTTCAGTAAAATTCAAGGCTTGATGACTCTTAACTAATTTGCTTCACCATCTCCTATGACTTTTTAACGAACTTCAAGTGTAACCATGACGAAGTCTGCAAAACTCGCTGCCACGAAAGTTATTAATGGGTCTCGCTTTGTCTCTCGCAGTCAAAGCTAAATGGAATCTTCCAGTCTTGGCCATTCCGCAATCTTGTACTATACGGAAATATTTGTCTATGCTTATAATGCTAAGGCTTCGTTGCTGAGTGTAGGCTTTTCTGAATTACCATGCGTCGGGCAGGAGATAGGCAATATCGCTTCCGTGTTGTTCCGTATAGGAGTTCACCGGTACAGGCGGTACTTATTTTGTCATACTTATTTTAGGGGTTTAATGTACCCACCTTACATACGGCCACATCATACGTCATTTGAAAGTTTATTATCTCTACTTTAAGAAAATTGACGATGTGGAGCTGCCAAGTAGGGCCATAACCTCCTAATTTGCATAATTAACAAGGGTACCCAATTTGCATAAATGCGATATAATATTTGAAATTTATTGTTAACTTCGCTAACGATACGTTTAAACTATCGAATGATATATCAAATGGAAGGTCTTTCCATGTAGAATACAAAATGGATATTCAAAGAGATATTGAAATTGATTATACTGAAATATTTTCATGTTTATATGGAAAACAATATTTTCCCCTTTTGAATATCAATATTTTAAAATTTTAACACATACAGCCATAACACACAGCCACATCATACGTCATTTGAAAGCTTATTATCTCTACTTCACGAAAATTGACAATTTGGAGCTACCAAATCGGGCCTTAAACCCTAATTTGCATAATAAACACGCATACCCAATTTGCATAAATGCGATATAGTATTATAAATTTATACTTTTCTAAACAAACGTTTAAACTATCGAGTGATATATCAAATGAAAGGTAGTTACATGTAGAATACAAAATGAATATTCAAAGAGATATTGAAATTGATTTCACTGAAATATTTTCATATTTATATGGAAAAATATTTTCCCCTTTAGAATAACAATATTTTCAAAATGTAAACACACAGAGTCCTATCATAGAGCCACATCATACGTCATTTGAAAGCTTATTATATCTATTTGAAGAAAATTGACGATATGGAGCTATCAAGGAAGGCCGTACCCCTTTATGTCCATAAATTACACTCGTAAGCAATTTGCAGAAATGAGATATGAAATTAGAAAATTCATTGTTAACTATTCTAAACACACTTTTACACTATCGAGTGATATATGGTCTGTGGTAATGGTATGTGCATGTAAAACACAAAATTGATATCAAAAGTGATATTTAAATTAATTTACGGAAATATTTTCATATTTCTGTCGAAATAAATATTTCCTCTTTTTAATAATGGTATTTTAAAAAATTAACTAAAGTATCAATGCAACAAAAAGATCCACACGAACGACACTATTGTAGTTGTTGAAATGTAGCTCTGTAGCTGAAACAATGTGTCAGAGTAAGCTGCAGTCAAAGTAATGGCATGATTCATGATCCAAATCATTCATGTCATTTCCAGTAAATCTAGTAATTGTAGGAATTCATCATCCTCTTCTTCACCAGCATTGTCATGAGTAAAAGGGTTGCCACAGTTATCGCTGCCTTGGCAGGAACAAAGGTCTGTGCAGGGAAGATTAATTCGACAGCAGACACAATTGGTGACATGTAATAAGAGAAAGCAGCTCCGCAAATCGTTCATATCTTAGTTGTTTGAATTTTGTGTATGGTACATGTGTATATTGTAAGTGTATATTATGTTATGTTTGGCCGTTTTATGTATAGTGTTGATTTGCCATGGCGAGACGTAACCCTAATCTACGTGTTCTGCCCTATGGGGTAGCAAGACTAATGTGACACTGCGATATCCTTTGATGCTACCTTTCGAGAATAGAGTTGTCTTCATCAGTCCTTCATTGTTTTTGGTGAAACATGTGCACTGATTGAATGATTGTAGGTGTTACCAATCGAGTTGTTCCACTGAAGTTCAGTTTGTTCACGTACGGAAGCTAGAATGTCTACTGTTCGTTCAGGCTGTATTTGTGTACGCTCATTTGAATCGGAGATCGGACTGTTGTAGGTTTTGTGAAGTTTGGCATCATCGTAACGCTTATATTTCCGTTTCTTACGTATGTGATTAGGCTACGCTCACAAATAACGGTGAGAGGCAGAGGAATTCGGGTTGGATTCGAAAATTTTGGGAGATTGTAGAGGGTACTTGGAGATTTTGATCTGCATATAGGGGACCTGAAAATGTTTTGGTTCCCCTTTACTTTTTACGATTTCAAGGTTTTGAAATTAATTTAATGAAAATTTAATAACATTTAAATGTCATCCGATTGTCCAAAGTTAGTAATAATTAAACAAGATTTAGAATCGTTTGGTCGCATTTCATTACTTTTATCTCGAAAATATCTTGTATTCTCTATTGCCTTATTGTTGCATGATTGTTCTAATGTATCGTAATGTTTCGCGTTTAACAAGGCCCTTGAATGTTGCCGTTTGGTTTCGTGAACCGCAATGTATCTGTTGGTTTAGTGTGTGTTTTGCAGTCGAGAATGTTCTCTTTGTTCCACCGATGACCTTTATACATAATGAGGTCTAATGATATGATTTCTTGAGAAGAGCTTTCGAAAATTTGAAAGTATGATGCATTTTTTCATGTTTGATATGAATTCATTAAGCTCGTGTTGAGTTCCAAAGAGAATCATACATCGTTTCTGAATCTCAGTCCGAGCGATATTTGTTCAGTGTGTTGCTGAATTATTCTCATTTTTTCTTGTGAAATGTAATGTTGGGAATTTCTGGTAAAACTGGAGATCTCGCAAGGCAACCAAATACATGACGGTAAAAATTCACTGTTGACTTCAAAGTGTTGTTTTTCAAGATTATTTTCAGCATAGCTATCATGTATTTTGTTGTTGGTTGTTTGATTATGTAATCATTTGATGATCTTTCCTTATTTAAAGGGGAAGTTCACCAAGGATGATTTTTACATATGTGCTAGCTTTGTGGTCACTTACCCGGAAAAGCTATTTTCGCCATTTATAACTTGCACGATTTTTACAAAAACCGATAGAAATAGTACAGGAAGTTGCCCATGTAATTTGAATCATGGAAAAAGCGCCAAGCTTGTAGCTTGCATAATGTGATATGGAAGGCACCATTTTCCCATGGGTATGGCATTTTCCAATCACCCATGCTTAAACCAGGCTGTGCGTATTTACATAACTTTTGTTAATACTGAGTATCCTTGCATAAAGGATGAATCACTTATAATAAACTGTCCACTGTCAAATTTTGTGTTGCTGTTTACTACTGTGTTACTGTGAGTGGACAATGTGGGGGCCATACCCATCCGAAGATGGTCCCTTCCATATCACATGATGCAAGCTCCAAGTTTGGGGCTTTTTTCCCATGATTCAAATTACATGGGCAACTTCCTGTACTATTTTTATCATTTTTGTAAAAAAATTGGGCGAGTTATAAATGGTGAAAATAGCTTTTCTGGGGTAAATGACCACAGAGCTACCACATATGTAAAATCATCCTTGGTGAATACTTCCCCTTTAATGCTCTGTCGACTGATTCCTATGCTTCATTCTGCTGTGTATTAGTGTACATTGAAACAATGTCTAGTGTTACCAATGTCGCATTGGCCGGAACTTTTATTGTCTCAATTTTTCGTGTAAAATCAGTCGTATCTTTGATGTATGTTGTTTATTTCTTCACGATTTATTTGAGAAAATAGTCAATGAATTTTGATCTGTGAAAGGTTGGACTGCATCATCCACTTATAATTGGGCGGCCCACGAACTTTCCTCGGGGTGTCATTTTGTTCACTTGTATTTTTAGCATAAGGTACCAACTTGTAAGTGGTGCTAGTATTTTACTCTTAACTAGAATAATCGCCATGGCTAATTAACACTTTATATAAAACAGCCAAACATAATATACACTGACAATATACACAATATCATACACAAAATGCAAACAACGAAGATGTGAACGGTGTGTTGAGTTGCTTTTCCTTCAATTTATAACAATAAATACGAAATATGGTGCCTTCCGTCTACATATTCCACATAACTGAACTGAAAATACAGATGTAACAGATGTAGTAACCAATGATGTCTCCATCAAACAAGATTTCTAGAGAAATTGAAACAAAAATTACATCAATACATCAAAAGGGCCATTCAACACACAGCTATTTATAACAAGATTGGAACTAATTTGGGATAATTGGATGGTGAAGTAATGTCGGTTTAATTTGCAAATTTAAGCTCATCTGCTTTTCTTTTTACTTGTTTTTAAGAGTGACTTGTTATATTTCAACACTCAACTATAGAGCACAAAACACGCTTTAAAAAATTTGCAAAATATGAAGACCCAATTATCCCAAATTAGTTCCAATTGGTTTTATGTATTCTTGTTGTTCAGCTATATGGGAATTAGACAGGAAAATGTTCCAGTTTGCGTATCCTTAATAAACAAAAAATCAATTGCAAAACAAATTCAGATATTTATCCCCATAACTTTAGCATTATTCGTTATTAGTACACAATATTTTGAATATTAAAAACTAGTCAAGATGTTTACGATTTAATTGAAAATATTCAATAAGAATATTTTGAATACACGTTTGGAGTTCATGATTCTATTCTACATGCAAATACCTATCATTTGATATATCACTTGATTGTTGAAAAGTAAGTTTAGAGTACTTTACAATTGATTTTAGTAATTTTATATTGTATTCATGCAAATTAGGTACCCGTGTGCATTATGCAAATTAAATCATTACAGCCCTATTTGTCAGCTGCATACCGTCATTTTTCATGAGGCAGAGATAATAGGCTTTCAAATAACGTTTGATGGGCTTGTGTGATGCGGTTCTATGTGTTAAAATTATTAAAATATCGTTATTAAAAAGGGGAAAGTATATTGTTCTACA
The DNA here is from genome assembly GCF_041260155.1 of Ptychodera flava. Classification (NCBI taxonomy): domain Eukaryota; kingdom Metazoa; phylum Hemichordata; class Enteropneusta; family Ptychoderidae; genus Ptychodera; species Ptychodera flava. The sequence goes on along the minus strand of NC_091928.1, from coordinate 26,341,357 downwards.
TTAGTACGAAAAGAAATTAGTAAAATCGTTTTAATATCTCTTTGGATATCCATTTTGTATTCTCCGTGCAAATACCTTTCATTCGATATATCACTCGACAGTTTAAAGTATGTTTATAGTAGTAAATATTTTATATCGCATTTATGCAAATAGGGTACCCATGTAAATTATGCAAATTAAGGGCCACGTCCGTACTTGACAGCTCCACATTGTCAATTTTCTTGAAGTAGAGATAGTAAACTTTCAAATAACGTATGATAATGCTGTAAGATTTGGCTTTTTGTATTAATTTTTTTAAATATTGTTATTGAAAAGGGGAAAATATTTTTTTCAATATAAATATGACAATATTTCAGTAAAATGAATTTAAATATCTTTTTGATGTCTTTTTAGTATTCTACATGCAAATACCTTTCATTTGATATATCACTCGATAGTTTAAAAGTATTTTTCGAGTAGTGAATAATAAATATCTAATATTAATCGCATTTATGCAAATTGGGTACCCGTGGGACGTATGCAAATTAGGGGCTACGGCCGTACTTGACAGCTAAATGTTGTCTATTTTCTTCAAGTAGAGATAGTAAGCTTTCAAATGATGTATAATGTGGCTGTATGATGTGGCTGTACGTGTTCAAATTTTTAAAATATTGTTATTCAAAAGGGTAAAATATTTTTTTCAGTATTAATATGAAAATATTTCAGTAAAACCATTTTAAATATCTTTTTGGATATCAATTTTGTATTCTACATGCAAATACCTTTCATTTGATATATCACTCAATAGTTTAAAAGTATGTTTAGAGTAGTTAACAATGAATTTCCTAACTTTATATCACATTTATGCAAATTGGGTACCCATGTGAATTATGCAAATTAGGGGGTTATGGCCCTACTTGGCAGCTCCACATCGTCAATTTTCTTGAAGTAGAGATAATAAGCTTTCAAATGATGTATGATGTGGCTGTATGTAAGGTGGGTACATTAAGTGTGAAAAATAGGTGAGCCTGCCGCTCGCCTAATAGTATTTACTACGTATACATCGCTCTTGCATACCCGCCTGCACAACGATAAATTTGACATGCACAGTCCAGCGAGCGCCTGATTTGGGACCACTGAAGATTAGTGAACAAACATTTGGTTTTGAAAAACACTTGATTTTCTGAGGAGCTGTAAATAAAAATTATGGCATGAGTTGACTTCCTGAGCTCCAACGATTTACCACACAGGATGGTCTTTCAATGACGGCAAATGTTACCGTTATGTCAAAAGCACATCGGAAGATTTCGAAGGGAGGCGTCAGAAATGCATATCGTAAGTATCCTACCCATCTTAAATTAAAATAATTGGCACTGCACATATATGAGGTGGTCATCAGGAAACGGACAAGTACGTAAACTTGGCAAAGAGGTGCATAAACGTTCCCGACAAGGCCATTCAACGGATTCAGAATAAGTTTCTCGACGCATTTTGAGTAACTCTATAATATTTTCTGTTGTATTTTATACAGTGCTGGGGCTCACTTAGTTGCAATAACAAATGATGCTGACAATCAGTTCGTCATGTCACTTATCAACTGAACCTGCTCTTCGTGTCAGCATTTATCGGTAGGTAATTAATACATCATCATCATGTTTAATATATGAAAAGTATTTAATGATTTATAATATGACAGAATCTTATGGCGAGACAGTGCAAATACGCCGATATCAGCGTATTTGAACGATTTCTGGAGGTGTTTTATACAGCCGTCTCTGCACAAAATGCTGGCGATGTATTTTTAAGTGATGCCTTGAAGTTTCGGCGTCATACGTTTAGCGGAATGATATATATGAAATTTCCCCTTTTTTGCAATCGGGTTCGATGTACAAGGATGCCCTAGAGCCATTGGCTAATTGCACCACACGTCCGGTTCTACTTGGGCGGTGCGTTGTTTGCTTGTTTACAGGTCAAAGACTGGTGTGCATTCGGAATAGTTCTCTGTCAAGTATTCGCCCCAATTGCGGTAGAGCAACGCTAAACATCTGTGTTTTCATTTACGTCTCATTAGATAAAGTAAGATTTGTCGTAGCTCTCATCGGTGAAACCTGTCAAGCAGATGAGTTATTTCTCCCGCTTTTAGATGACCAAGTTTGGTGTTTTTACACGTAAATAATTGTCTTCAAACAAAATTACCTGTTACTCATAAACATAAGGTTGGTATTTGCACTGCCATGCAAATATCAGTGGTACGCGGGCGTTCCGATGTAAGTTAATTGTACTACATTTGCAATGATGCATTTTATAATGACGAAACGCATGACTACATCAATATCTGTTCTCAGGTTTCAACGATATCAAAGAAGAGGGCGTTTTTGCTTGGGATGGTGGTGTCAGAGCAAAATATGAGAATTGGTCACCAAGGAACGTGTTCACTGACACGAATGATTGTGTGTTGTTAGATTTATCGGATGGGAAATGGACCAGAGACAAATTGTTCAAAGCCTAATGTTTTTGTGTGTGAAATGACGTCACTTTCAGGGTTGGAAGCAGTGGCCGACTGGTTTTGTGTGAGGCCTATCAGCTAGGCGATATTGCCGTGAGTGTGTGGGGGTTCGAATCCCGTTTGGGTTACAGTAAAAAATATATTTCATAGAGCAATGATAATCTGAAACCACAATAATAAAAACTATTTTCATGATACATTGATACATGATTGTTTGAGACATATAGTGTTATCATAAAGTTATCACCAGTAGTTCTACAATGCCTTTGTAATTTCTTAAATGCGATTTTGACATCAAAGTGAGTCACAACAGTCTCAGAGGTCAACCATATTTGTAATATCGCGACTTTTTACAGGTAAAACAGGTGAGATTACAGACAGTGACTTTATTTGTATTAACAGTATTTGCTGGATCATTTTTCAAACTCTTGCTGTGGTAGGATGTCGACGTTTTACCCGTAATACTTTTCCATATCATGCAGTTCGCCCCAGGCACAAGAAGAACTTCAGTAGCAAAATGCTGATAATATAGGTGCAGAAGCATATAATAAAATCTCTCAATATACTATGCGCACCTTATATACACTGTATGTGTCAAGATTGCCAAATAAAGTATACATTGAATTCCGTTGAGAAAATAAAACTGGTTGGACCGGCTGAAATGTTGGTAAGAAAGTTCCTTTCACTATGGTGACTTACGTGTGGGACGCTAGAAATGATTATTACAGGGTAAGGATAATAGGACTGATTCGCAGAATATAACTAATAAATTTAAACATACCATTATTCATATTTTACTTTACTTGAGTCTTTGTTTTACTTGCTCTTTATTTGTTAGACGTTCACGTGTTCTTGTTGTTGGAGATGATATCAGTGATGTAAATCTGAACTGTAAATTTTCTGGCATATTCAAATCTGAAACATTTTTACGAAACGGAACTTAGTTTCGGCCGACAGGCTGTCTTAGCGTTGGCAGAAGACAAAATGTAGTAAAATTGGAGAAGGCGAATACTTTAAACGTAAAAAACTGATATCTATGTGGTATTGGTTAAAAATATAATACAACTGATTGAGAATAATGAAAACGACAAAAACTAAGGAGAAGTTTAAAAAAACTTACCTGAGGCACAGATAAAGGGACTGTGACTGAGGTAAAGGCATAATGCTGTATTATAAAGTCTCCGCAGTGGGAGGTTAATTAATTGCGCCGTTCGAACTTATTATGGACTTCCTAGCATATCGTCATTCAGCATAACAACAAACCTTCGGGGGATGTGAAAAATACGATCGGGAAACTACATGTTTTTATCGATATCTCGCGATCCGCGCGCAGTCTCCACGTGAAATATCGACCGTTGGCATAAAAAAATGTGTTTAAAAAATGTTACCAAGTGGGAGTGCCACTTTAAGCTATGTCAGAAATAAGTGTTTTTATATCCCTACGCTCGCATGTTCTTGCTGTTCGGTACGATTTAAATATTAAGCTTGGCATTTCATAAGGATATCAAACCCAGTTTGTTTTCCGATAAGTAAGATAAGTTTTAACAGAACAGTTCTATGATCTATCAGGAAACTGACATGTGCTTTTGTTCTTACATTAAATCTAAAAACCCATTTTCACAACTCTCCTTTACCGCAACCATCCAAGTGATAAATGGATTTCATCACTAGTTTTGTTTCACCTGTTAGAAGGCGTTTATCATTAGATGATTTCTTTATGTGATTTCACGGCAATATTTACAACGCAGGCTACGCTTTCAAATGCTCGACTTTTACTTAATGCTTTTGACAAGTAACCAAGACCATGGTCCATCTATCGCGAAACATCGATACCCGGATTCTTCAGCTTGTATATTAATTCACTTTTGTATGCTATCGAGAATTTGCCACACCATAAGTCGTAGGGGATACATTAACAGAGTAAAGACTCTCAGTCTTCAAAGTTAACATCGTTTTATTATTACGAGCAGAAGTTACATATCGACAAAGATGATTACAGAAGATCCTGCTAACGATAAACGGCTGGTATACCAAAACTATTACTCAACTTTACACCCGCTTAATTACAATTACATATTCAATTTAACCCCTGTATATTAACTAAAGGTGAAACTTAAACTATACAAACAACTTCAAAAACAATCAGCGTGCAATAATGTACATATGTTCACAAATCAAAGCATTTATTAATTTACACTTCAAAAAACCTCTCGTAAATTAACAAATATCGAAAACAACTGATATATTAGAAATGTCTACCCTTAAAATTCCAGCTTGTTTATGAAGATTTTCGCTCGGCGTCTTTGTGGATGTCCCATCAATTAAGCGCATGTCTAGATTGTATGTAGATTAGCTGACATTTGGGTGTTTATTTACCCTCAACCACGTTTAATACTCTGTTCTACCGGTTAGGAAACTGGCTAGATCCTTTGTTTAAGTCCCTGTCTCGATAAAACATTTGGGATAAAAGTGTGTTAACGAGTAGTTCATGTGTCGGCCTACTGGTATCCAATGGCGGTACGCGTAATTTTAATGAAACGGGATAGAGTCGGTATCTTGGATGTAAACAACCTGATCAGGACAGTGAAATATGATGGCCTCCGTCAATAGCCGGCAATCTTGTAATTCACAACTTGGAACGCTCCATTCGGTATTGATAATGCTACTTTCACAATGATTATAAATGATTTTAGTATGTGGAACAAACTTTGGCCAAAAAAGAAACATATTTGGTATTTATCTCGCGGATGAAATATTACTTTTGAGAAGCCGAGAAACAGAATAGCGCAGAAAATATATTCGTCGTCCGCATAATCAATGATATCTTTTATTAAACGGATAATTTGTCCAATATATCGACCTTTAATGTTTGCATTTTGATCTGTATCAATTATGTCTAGCACGATAATCCGTAATTGTCTAGCAAGTGCTAGGACTAATATTTCATGGTCAGCGTGGAGGATACTAATTGACCTCCAATTGTTCGTAAGCATTCTTTGTATGAATTAATAGAATATTTGAGCGACCTTGCGAAGCTAATAGTCCAGCTATCTTAAAAGCCTCAACAAAAGAATAATGCGCCAAGGGTCCATCAATGGCATCATCATTATCACTATCATCATCGTCATCATCATCATTTTATTGTCATATTTGAAAACTTACAATAACATTGTACAATTCAAATTCTGCAGAGTATAATGATAATGTGGAACTAGGAATATAGATATGCACTAGTCAAGCCTGGCCCAGATAGCTCGTATGTGCACAGCATTACTACAAGCTATACTGGGTACTGTCTAATAAATGATACAAGTACTTTTGCAGAGAGGAAATATAGCTTTATCTGTAAAAAGGTCTCACAAACTTGGTAATGAGAATCAATAGTTTCATCTACCTTTTTCTTGAATCTATAGTTCATTTTCAAGCTTATTGCGGCTTGTTTTCTGCAGCATTTTGTGAGTAAAATATACTAAATCAGTTTATTCTCTTTTCCGTAAAGTCCAACAAAAACTTTGGATATTTTTTGTTGATTTGAATATGGTGTCATCCACCACTATTTTCAAACCTTGCATATATTCCGCTTCATCTAAAATATAGTAATTTAATCGAAAGATACCTTGCTATTTTGAGAAATAAAGCCTGTGGTCATCGGAAAGAAAACGTGGTTTTACAGACGATTTCGGTTCTGAGCATTTATATATGATTGCACTAACTGAACGCCAGTTCCCTTCCAGATCTTTACGTTCAAATTCCATGATTGACTTTAATATTGATATCTAATTTTCTTCATCCGTGCCACATTAGTCTTAAAACGGGTTGACTTGGCATTATGGTATTTAGAAGACTAGGTTTAACATGCAAATTTAATGTCTCGTACAAAAATTAGGCTCTTATCAATCAAGTCAAAAAAGGGTATCAATCATATATTTATCAAAATGTTGTGAGCAATCATTTGACATGTAATGGAGTTTCAAATGCCATTTTAGTTGGTTATTGACATATTTGGGGTTCTGCGAATGTTTTTGATTGTTTAAGTCTGGCCTGTATTATGGATCTCCAAAGTCCCACTTAATGCGTTTCTAATTTTCCTCTCGATTTATGTATCATTGTTGAGTTTTCCAGCTTTATCTTTAAACCTTGCGCTACGTCCAATCGCATTAATTTGTGTAGTTGTAACTGAGAACTTCTTCTCGGCTATTCTTCGGCTATTTAGAAGACGAGTTGATCATGCAAGTTTAATGCCTCGCACATGAATTCCATCCAAGGCCAAAATGTCTATCAATCGTCCATTAGCAAATTTGACGTACCATTGAGTTTTAAAAGCGGTTTAAGTTGGTTCGTAACTTTTGCTGGAATGTTAGTGATTGTAGAATCTTAACCATGGATCTAGACAGTATCTTTTAATGCATCTTTAAATCTCTTTCTAGATTCCTGTATCAATTTTGATTCTTTCAGCTTTTCCTTTAAATCTCGCGCCACTTCGAATCGCGCAGTGTAGTTGTAACAGAGGACATCTATGATACGATCACGCCATTTAACTATGTCGCCTTCAACGTCAAAGTCATTTACCCCAACCCTGACGATCATTTGCCTAGCTTCATTCGGAAATTCTTTTCTGATGAATTCAGCCAGTCCGGAGTGACTTGTTACAAGAACTGGCATACCTAATGTCATCGCTTGGAGACCAGCCACACCGAAAGGCTCCTTTCGAGAAGACACGATAACCAGGTTGCTCTGCTTAATATCTTGCAAATTCTTCTCGTGTGTGCCGTATGGTGGTAACTTGATGTTCAAATATTTATCCTGGGCAGACAAACTTTCAAATAACTTCCTTTTAATTTCATCGCGATGTTGGCTTGGGATACCTTTCATTAAAAACATTGGTAGCTGTTGATGCATATCGTGATATGTCTTCGCGACACGACTGAATGCTTTGGTTATTAACTTGTAATAATCTTTCATATTCACTACGCCTATCATGTGTTCGTAAGTAAGAACTTGCACGAGAGTGCCTTCGCTCGGCGGTTTTACTGCGTTGTTGAACATATCATCCTCGGGAAACGGAAGATATTCAAAATGTTTGATGTTTTTGGACAACGCTTTAAATTTCCTATCTAAGACGGAGAATACTTTCGGCCCTACGGAAAACACTGCAAAGGCTTTTTCAGCTGCTTTTATCATGTTCCTGTCCAATTCTTCATAGTATTCTGCTTCAATATCCTCGTGTATATCACTGATGAAAAGCAAAATGCGACTGGTCTTAAATTTCTTCTCTTTTAAGGAAATTGCAAATTCTGAAGTCACGGGTACATGGCCAATAATTACATCCATGTCTTTTATTTTTTTTATTTCAGACAAATCACACTCATTGTAGGTTTGAATACAGTCAAGGTTTATGTTCTCGTGGCAAATGTTGTCCGCTACATTAATATTATGCTCGTTTGCGTCAGAAACATCAATGCAACAGCGATTTCTACCAAGAACTGTTCTGTAAACCTCAAACCCAGCTTCTTTTGCTTCCAAATCTATCTGACGATTCAGGTTTGACGATTTTTTGTATAATTTTTCCCATTCATCGTAGAGGATCAATATTTTCCTGTAAAAAAAACAGAAGATAACATTGTTGACAATGAAAATAACACCAAATGCCGTTTCAATAATAATTGATTTTGACCGGACTTCTGCTATTAATTGATGATACTTAGTTTTAGTTATAGTTCAGTGAGTATAACATTCTTTATAACAGCTCATTTGCATATTTAGTTATATTCTGTAGTCAGGTAGTATTTCGATATTGAGAGCACATCGGACCTCTGTCGGTTAGTATTTTACTGTATTTGTTTAGCTATTGCAGTTTTTATCCTCTGACTTTTAACAAGTATTGTATCTCCCGCTGGTCGGCCAATATTTTACTATAACTTTTACAAATTTTGTTTCGCTACAATGATTCTATAGCTTTCCTATTAACACGCCCTATCAATATGTCTTACTTTGCTTTCGTGAGTTTGTATAAAAATGAGAACGTCAATGGAGCCGCATAAGAACGCAATACAAGATTCATTACACTATACTAAACTACCCGCGTGCCCAAAAGTCTTTCAAATTTTGCTGTCGACAAAATCGCATCGCAGTGGGGAACGGCAGCCATTTTGCTTTTGTTCTTTGTTTAAAATAGTTTCAAGTTGCCAATATAGTATAAAGAAACTACAAACGTATTACGTTTGTGGTGCATATGCCAAAGCGTTTGTTTATACAAGAATAATCGTGGCCGATAACCTAATAATCATTCAATTTATGTACACTTTTCTAATCTCCTAGGTTCGGTCATTAAATATTCCACTAAATGCACACTTTGTGTGTTGACAACAGGAAGGTCAGTACCTGTCTACCCTTAACTTGGTTCACTAATTTGATGGAGCCTCTAGACACCAGTCAGAAGCAGATTGTTGTATTCAGCGACATTTCCAAAGTGCTACACGTTGAACTAGGGATGTTGTTACATTTGATACATGTTATTTAAAAAAAATTGCTTATGGTCTTACTTTACTTTTGAAGTCTTGGGATTGCCTGTGTTTTGGATGCACACTCCACCTTGGCATATCATAAACCAGATGGTGAGCACACACCATGTGTACATCATCGTCGTCATTTTATCAGCTTGAGGTGAAGACTTTCTGTGAAGAAACAGTTAAACACAATACAAATAGGTAACATTGGATTTAAAGCACTCAACTTTCTCTTGCACGAATACGACCCCAAAATGTATTTTCTACAGCTCAACTTGAAAGGGTGAATGCACCTGATAGGCATAAAATTATCGACTTCGGCCACCAATTGGTGGCTAAAGTCATAGTTTCTTGAGCAATTTTTGCCCTGTACACAGAAGGCATAAATGATTCGGTAACGCTATCAATGCCACGACCAGTGATGACAAAAATATCTAGATTAATATTGAAAAGAACTTCCGCCAAAGGCACAATAGCTATTATATATACAAGTGACATAGACGATATACATAGCATATTACCAGTCGGTAATTTGTTACAATATTCCAATAGTTGATAAATTGTACTCCCCGCATACACAAACAAACGTACAGCTATGCATATCAAATTAGACATGCTTATCGTTGAACAGATAAATACGCACGTAGGTACATAAGCACAAATAGCAGTCACATATTCGAAATGAATTATTTGTTTATAATTTTAGGAGCAGTAAATATATATAGGTGAATCTTAAGGAAGGCAACTACGCAAACCTCAGCGCTTGACTGAAAATCATAATGGCGAAGATAATCGGTAATGACTTCAAACCTGAACGAGCAATCGATGATCCAAGACTGACATCGTCAGAAAGTTACAGCGACTCGAGTTCGGAAAGTGACTATTCTAGCGCCGATGACGAAGTTCAAATTACTCTCGGCGATCAATCATGCTGTCATTGTCAACCAAATCGCTGTAAAATCATGCCGACGCCGAAGTAATGCCAATGTTCTAAAGAGATCGACATTAATTTTAAAAGTGAAAGCATTTTTAATGTGCTACAGAATACCCTGATGTAGCCATGATTAATCTAGAACCAGCGGTCCTGTCTACGCGTTCCGTTTCTAGTGCCTGAGCGTACGCACATATCACAGGGGCTCAGAAGTGGCTATTTAAGTCAATATTACAGCGTTTTTCTTTCTTTTTCAATGTTACAAATAAACCAGCTGAAGAGCACAACACTTGTGTAGCTGTCTTTTGTGTAGCTTGTATTTGCATGTATAGTGTGTCCTCGTAAATGTGACCTTTAGTTCCATGACCTCTAGCCATGCCTCCTTCCTGCCCTGCCCTCGCTATGCTTACTGTACTAATTTCCAAAACACAGCGACGTCTGTACGCATGGCCAGAGGAATTGGCTAGAGGTCACGGAACTAAAGGTCGTATTTACATATGATCACATTCCCTATTGAGGGCGCACTATACATGCCAATACAAGCTACACAAAAGACAGCTACACAAATGTTGTGCTCTTCAGCTGATTTATTTGAAACATTGAAAAAGAAAGAAAAACGCAGTAATATTGATTTAAATAGCCACTTCTGAGCCCCTGTGTAACATATGTACAAGCAAAGCACTTGGGCTTGATATGCCCGGGCAGTTTTCTTTAGGCTTGTAGTTCAGTAGTTAGAAATGCAACTTTCGCTAAAAGCAGCCCTTGTCAAAGTGGTATTCGCAGAAAACTTTATTATTTCTGCAGGACTTAAACATCGACACCGAGTGCTTGGCCCCTATATTCTGTAGCCATTCTTTACACTGTAAGTAGAAAAGCTTACAGTTGCACACGTCGACTGCTTCAATGACCAAGTTTACGACGCCACTTCCGGTATTTTAGTACAGCGCTGTTTGTTAGCCAGTGAGTGAAAGTGAATAAAATCGACTTGAAAGCTTTTCAATGACCATATCAGTTTAATATTCCAAAATTAATTTTCAGGGTAAATTTCCCCTTTAATGCTGTCATGGAGGCCAAAGCTTCAGCTGCCATTTCATTTTACGCTAATGAACAATGAATCGAGCAAGAACACCAATGGACTGACAATCATCTTTATTAAGAAATTTTGAAATACGTTTATAACTATGATTAGCGCCTACCTTGTACAAGCAAACCTGCTTCGTAATGTGTCACGTAGGGAAACAGTGAGACTATTTCGAAGAACGTAACGACCTACACCTACGCTTCACATTGGCTTTACTGATAAAGAGTTGTCTCTCTAAACACTAGTATAATTTGCTCATAAATGCACTTTTATTGCCCTCATTAGGTTTCTGCGCGATGTGTGATAGCAAGTACGTGAGTACGAGTGCTTCATGAAACTCTACAACGTGTACCGGTGTCGCAGTAAGAAAAATTGTAACAACTTAGCTCTGTTACTGAACCACTCTGTTAAAGATGAGGGATTTGCCTGAGCGGTTTTGAATGCGATATCTTCGCTATAGGTGACTGAGTGCCTACGATATGCGTTCGAATCCGATCGAAAATCCACTGTATTTTGTTCAACAGCAGTGGGTCTTATCAATTGAAAACTTATTTCCTGTATTATGACCATGTTTTTTAATATTGAATTACTTATTTTTATGTGAATATAATAAAAGAATAACGAGTCATCTTGTATCGTTCGATGAATGAGATTGATTTATTAAAGCACAGAGTCCTTGTAAAACCCAGCGCTGCCTCAAATATACCATATTCTGTTAAGGTAGCGGTAAAGGCTATTTTTGCACCAATTCTTTTCTCAAAGTTAATGTTAAGTTTTAAGTGTTAGAATCAAGATATTAGGTTCAAATTTTCAGGATAACTCCCTTACTTCATACTTTCTCAAAATAATATAAAAATTGTATATTTGCAGCCATGTTTTGAGATATGACACCTGTCAATATTAAAATTTATTTTTTCATATTTTTTTACATATTTGAATTTAATAATAATTGGATAGTATTAATATTACTAAATTAGTTATAAATATGTTGACACTATAAATTGTAAGATTTATACGGCAGGATTTGTAAATAAAATTTGTTTTTATGATTTTACATGGGTTTACATATCAAAAAATTATTAAAATTCTTTCAAATTTCAAAATGTGATGTCTCAAAAAGTACTTCAAATACAGAAAATTGTGCCGTACAAATCTTATCTGTAACTTGAGCATAGGCTGTAAAAATTCCATGTCCATATCTCATTTCAAAGGTTGGATTAAATTGGCATAAAATTATGTAGGAAAACTGTTATTCTGTCAAAAATGTTGAAAACAAGCCATATTTGCATCCCTCTTTTGAAGTCACAGAGCAGTCTTTTTGGTTAATCTCACTTTTGACACCTCTTTGACACTTAAAGAATCTAAAAATGCATTTACAATAGCAGTCACGCATTCTGAATGCTAGCACTGCCTTGTCAAACTTTCCTGAAAAACAGTAAAAAGTGACTTTCCCTTTTCACACATTTTTTAAAAGCTAGGGGATCTCTGCCATAGTTAATACACCAGGACTCCCCAACTTCCTCTTATTTGGTCAGTTTTTCAGAAGTTTCAACGGGCTATAACTCTGCAATGCCTATGACCCCAAATGTCTAGTTTTGTATTCCACAGAGAATGTTGACTACTTTTATATTTTAATTGTTTTATTGAAGTTTATAACTGACGCTCTAGCCTTTACCGCCACCTTAAAATCTCCGTGCAAAATATAGCATGTACGACAATTATCGTAAGACTTTTGACTTGGGGGAATGACAACCTAGTATAGGGTAGGGGAGACTCAGCCTGGCTAAGTGAAACATAGCTAGATGATTGACAAGTTTCGAGTAACAAGTCACCAATTACATCTTAACTTTTTCGCGAGGACTTTGAACCAGGAAGACCATTTCGGCTGCACATGTCACAAAGAATCACAAACTGGCGAGAATTCAATGTTAAATAAGCTACAGTATTTATAAGTCTCGCATTTTTGTACCATGCCAAACCTTGCACCTGTTTGTATTTATTAGTCGTGAATGCCGACTTGGACTAAAAAGGCATTGCCAATGTAAAGGCGTGACGTTACATAACACATTGTTTTTTCTTTTCTTGGTAACCTGAATTGTACTGTGATCAAAATTATGGCGTAAAATAAAACCCACAATTCACAATAAAAGGAATCATATCGTCATTCACCAAGTCAGTATAACTTTTTCCACGTTTCTATCTAGTCACATTGCAACAATAAAATATGTATCAATATTACTAAATTCATAATTCATAATGTTAAATCGCTACTTGAAATCAGTGTATTTCGACATTACATGCGATTCGATACTCTTATGCAGAATCATCGTTAATGGCAGCGACATATTGTGTGTCGATTCAAAATTATTTATTATACTCAATCCATTGAAAACAACCACAACATATTAAACCTGCCCTTATGACAGGTATGATGAAATAAACCGATTGTTGTTATCATGGATTTCATTTTTTTTGCTCGAAGTTGAACACTTCATCGAGTAGTCGCATGGGTATCCCAATGACAGAATGACAAACAGAATGCCGTGCACTCAAAACGGTTTCAACAATACGGTTTCTGTCAAGTATGGAAAAAACTATATTGAAACTTTGTTGGATAAGCAAATATTTTGAGGGAGTCGTCATTATTTAGGGTCTGAGAAATGTGAGGGGGTCAATCAAAAAATTGAAAGCTACAAGAGGGGTTGCTCAAAATGCGGAGAAAAAGGAGGATGACTCAAATGTTTGGTGTAAAATGAATTGAAACACCTCTCAGATTGCACAATTTCACAATCAATTTCTCAAAATTTTCAATGCGAATGGGGCAACTCCTCTCTTGCTCTCCCCTCTGGATGTTCAAAAGTTTTACCAAGTAAATATGCTTATTTAAAACACCTCAATTTCTCCAAATCTTCCACGCATGAGAGGCTAAAACCCCTCTAACACTTCCCCCTCAGCTTCCAACGTGATATCCCCTGGGACTGTACCTTCGAATTCTGCCCAGTCAGATATCTTAGTGAAAACCCTGTCATGATACCCATCCAAAGTAAACATACTATATAGTCGGATACTGGTTATTACGCGAGTTTTTATATCTGGACCTGTCAGTGAGTCAAGAGCTTAATAGTATAGTAAACGGGGTGGTTTTAGCACCCAGCACTTGGTTCTGTGCCATAAAGAAACCCGGCCTAGTACGCAAGACTGCTTCTGTCTTGGTAATAGTCAACAATCCATCTGTGGCATCAAAAGCATGAATTTCGCTCCTATGACTGCCAGATGCTAATGCTCCACGAAAAACAGTTTTAAGGGTAAGTGCCTTCAAACTAATAGATTCCATGGTTCAAGGGCGGCCGCTGTAGACCACTCAGAACCAAAGACAAACTCTATTGAGGGACCAAACGCCACGAAGGAGGTCTCTCAATTTTGAAATTCTTGAGCATTGCAGTTAAGGCTGCATTATGCCTAAAACCCGGGCCCCGAACACTTCTGATCATCGCTGAGATGGAGGTACGATAAACAGACAAGGTGCTCGGGGAGAATTCTTTGTCATTATGTAAAAATAGAGAGAATTCAGCTAATTGGCTAACAGAGACTTTGAGCGGATCAACACTCTGTTTACCACAATAGCAAGGGAGATTGCGTAAGGCGTAACAGTCGCTTGTACCAGCAAATACCGGAGGCTACGCAAATACGCCAGACCAAGCGGTACAAGCAACTGGCGAGAGTCTAAAGGCTCCCTGCCTTGATAAATTCTGTTTTTCCATGGAATGAAACAAGCCGACTCGAAACTCGTCAAAAAAAATAAGTCATTCAATACTAAAATATGGTCATAATACAGGAAATGTAATAAAAGGAAAGCGGCTATGCACATCGCCTATACTGTATTTGTCGTTTTTTGTGTTCATGTTTGTTTTTGTATGTTTGGCTATTGGTGTAGATATCGGCCGTACTCTGGCTGTCAAATGACAGCGTGATCCTTTGACGTTACGTTTCGAAACCAGTGTGCGGTCTCTTCCTAATTACGAGTTTCTCTTGTGGTTTTCGGTTTTTAATTCTCGTAATTACGAGCTGTTTCTCGTTATTACGAGTTTTGAATTCTCGAAATTTTGAGTTTTTGATACTCGTCATTACGAGTTGTTTCTTGTGATGACGAGTTTGAAATTCTCGTAATTAATTCGTTTTGATAATTGTAATCAGATGTCTTCATTTATATTATCTATCCTAATAGCGTACTGAAAACGCCTAGCTACATTGCACTTTAACCTTGATCTACACAATTTCAAGGCTTCTGTCAGTCTTGCGGCATGACTGGTATCACAATTAACGTGAGAATGTTGCGATTATGTTATCGGGATATCTGTGTTTGTACAGACTCAAAAAAAATCAAACAATCTTTCGACTGTTTACATATAAAATTAGCGGTAGCCTTCAAAATTAAGAGGCGCTGCGCCTAACGCAGCGAGATTCTGCTTAAAATAACTTTTTTGCACATATTCAATCACTTTTAATTAATTTGTTAACCATAGAGTAAAATCTGGTTGGGTTCACCTTTTAGCTTGCCAAGCAGTCGTAAGTTGCGTTATGAAGAAATGTCAATTAATGCAAATGTATGCAAATCACCCGATTTCCTGTCCTCTCTTTTCTTAATATGTCAGGATTTCTAAAGAATTTAACTCTACTCTGGCTGGGTCAAATTTTCGGAATTTTTTACATTATCTTCTTTAAATGCTATATAAGAAACGACTATTTTCTTTAACAATAAATTTCTTCCATTTTAAATAAAAGGCATTTTGATTTTGCTAATCATGTTTTAATCCCTTTTTTGATTGTCAATATTTCAACCCATGCCATTTTAGAATAGGGACAGATAATGCAAAATAAAATATTCATTTTTACTACAAATACTTTTCTTTCAATTGAAATATTACGTTTAAGAAAATAGTGTCAAGTTTTTGACTTAAAAAAAAAATTCATGAATACCATAATTGAGACTTTTTACCTAATAATATACACCGCCTTCATCCTTGGAGTAAACTATTGATACCATACTAATATACATAGTATGAGGGGGTTTCCTTGTCATCTTAGATAAGAAATATTCCTTGGAAAAAACTGTGTTGGCAACGTGTAGCTCCACCTTAATAAACTATATATACTGTTTTCTGCGGTATGTGGTAGTGATCATCTCCTCTTGTCCATAACTCAGTATGTTTAGCCACAATCATTTAACAATGTTCCAATGTTACGATTGCATTTGTTTTCGTGAAACAAAGATTCAGTAGGCTGCCACGTTTCGTCTTATAATTCAGGTTATGTAAAGAAAGCCCCGTGACCAACAAACAATCTTTCAACTGTTTAAATATCAAAATTGAGTTATTCTTCTCAATTAATATATCATTTATACTCTTGTCTGCGATGTGTGGTAGTCATCATGTTTTCTTTTTCGTAACTCAGATCACCTTTGCAGGTGTTACTTGATGCTGTACTTTTGTGATTTAAGAGTAATATTCTATATTCTATTGTCACAAACTTCCTAAGAATGAAATTAGTATGAAAACTTTGGATTACGACAAATCTTTGGCTTATGTAAATGATTGAAAAGTATCGTACATTGGAAATGTGACAATGGTCAGAGACATTGGTAGGTATCATAACAAGGCCGCCTTCAAACCAACCATGATTGCCATAGAAATCTAGCTCAAGAGCTTCCATAAGGAGATCTCACCTTATGTAATATTATAATTTTTTATTATATCCGTTTTCGCAGATTGTGCTTTTCAGCGATAATTCAGAATATGGCGCAATAGACATCTACATTATAGAAAAATACAAATAAGTTTTAAAACTTACCTTAAGACAGCGACAACTTGAGGATTGTTGATATGCGTTTGTTTGGTTGAATAAAAACGATATCAACGGTATTCTTTTGAACTAATCAGTACTCTTCTGTGTTCTGTCAAGTTCAGAGATTGATTCGAGCTTTTAACTTCTGCCGTAGTTAATGTTTAATGATTGATTGATTTCTGCAGTCTTTGGCCAAGACCTGAGATTGCATGGTGCTATTTTTAATGTTCGTGAATGTCATTTGGCAACATTCCAAAAAAGCATTGCAGAGTGTCAGACTGCCATTTTCAGAGACCGGCTCAAATGTCGCCAGAGACATACGTAATACGATGAGAGAAAGCGAGAGAGAGAGAGAGAGAGAGAGAGAGAGAGAGAGAGAGAGAGAGAGAGAGAGAGAGATCCCCTTATTTATCACTGTATTTTAAAAGCCTCCCACGAACGTCGCGAAACAAGCATGAATTTTGTGAATTTTTGACCCTCAAGTGATTTTTACCGTGGTCGTTAACGAATTATTACAATAATGACCATATTTGTCTATCTGGGATGATACAGAAATTGAAATGTGCAGTTGAATATCTTCATCATTAAGAGATTGCGAATGACAGCAAAATAATTTCCAAAGAATTTAACGAAATTTTCAAAACGTTACTGAAAACCCTTTGTACACAATTGTTAAGTATTCTGCAAATAATTACTCAGTAGACCAAAATTCTCAGAATCACAAAAGACAAAGAAAATTTTACAAACCGTTTAAGTGCCAATTTACAAACCTCGTGACAGACGTCGAAACCTCAGATAAGATTAAACAATATGTCAAGCAACCCATAGCAGCGAGAAACAATAGGTTGTGTTTGATGATATATAGATTTCCCGATCATGAGATCAGCTTCTACTAAACCTTAATCAGGATTGTTTTTTAATCTGACACAGTATTGTTTTCTGTTATCGAGTTGAATTATTAACCTCATTTGCGGTACCACGTCAAGTATTTTCCTATAATAATGACCACCAGTTTAACCTCCAGAATTGTATGAGAATAATCAAATTAAGTAAGTATCAACCTATGAGACCAACTCACACGATTGCAAATAATTTAACTCAGTCCTGTTTCAACAAATATTCACTTTTCTGTGCAATGAACTGTTTATCTCTTAAATTGTGCCGCTTTACATCAACTAAAATTTAAAAGCTAATTTGGTAGACCTGAAATTACCATTAAAAACGATAAAGACATAGGTTGACATTAGGTGCAGGATGGAAATCCTGAATAAGACGACAGCAAGGCATCCAGTATAGTCTTGATATGATATCTATTTTAAAAATCAGATATCAAGAGTTTCAGACGCCCGTCAAATTGACATTTTACCTAACCATCACACAAAGGGGTTTTATGAAGCCTACACTTCCTATTAAGCACCACTGAGCATTGTATTACTTTGGATATTAGGCTTCATAATTATTTGTTGGATAGACAGATTGACTGATTGATTGATTGATTGATTGAGCATAAAAAAAACATTATTTCAGACAAAAGCTCCGATGTAAAATACTCTTTCTGCAGTACATATCTCAAGTCAGTGTAGCCACAGGGTATTTTAAAGCCCAATCTCAAAATGCCCTCAGTTTTTCAAGAGTTTTCCATGAATCAGACCAATTAAAGACTGAAAATGTTTATAACAATGTCATAAATGTCGAAAATGGCATGTAAATTCAAACTGGAGTCATCACTCACTTACTAATGCTACTGTCATCTCCTGCTACATGCGCCATAGTCGTCGTCGTCGGTCACTAAGTGATTTATATCAACAGTTCAATAAAGAAAAGTCTCTGAGTTCCTTTCGGCAGGAAAGTTTCTTTTAGGACCGCGGTAACATGTTCATAGTCGTACTTGATCTGGTAGTTCAAGTCATTCAAAAAGTCGGCTGCAAATTCTCGTAGATATATATACTAGTATTTCAGCCTATCATTCGTCCGACAACCTATTACACTCGCGGCGCGGTCAAATTCTTTCAGGAAAGTTTCAATGTCGTCACCAAATCTTCTGTAAAATCTTCATGGAGTTACAACAGTTCGGGCTTCGATATATCCGCCCATTACAGAATATCTTGAAACGGGGGTGTCTACGACCTGTACTAGCAATGTTCGAGCAACAGAAATGTACGTACCAATTCTTTGGATGATGAGCGTCACCAAAATATCACGTCGAGAAGAAGGCGCTGGCTTGAGTCGATGTACACCAATTATGTCATGTGGTAAGGTTGAGTGGCGAGTAGCTACGATTTGCTTGATACGTACACTCTTTGGTTGATGGTCGGAGTAGAAGAGACGGCAACATGTACTGTTACACAGAAATGTTGTAAGTCATCGTAAACGTAGTTTATTAGCTGAGTAACACAACTTACATAGAAAACTTCAATTGCTATGGTAGTCTAACAATGGTCGTCAGGTCAAGATCGACAAGCGTCTCCCGGTGTTTTCCTAACCGTCTCCGTCTCAGTCACTCATAACGACAGTTTATATCGAGTGAATAAACTGCAAGACTTTGATATGCGTATAATATTAACTAAAGACTGTCGGCAAAAGAGAAGAGGAAGGTCGCTCCCATCTAAGTCCAATGTCAAGCAGGAAGAAACAATCTTTCAACGCGGAGCATGTTAACGTCCGGTCAATGCTAATAACTTACGCAGTTGTTAAAACAATGCATTCGCTAAAGGAGAATGGACGGTTACTTCAAGGATCAGGGAAATAGGCAAGGGGAGATCATTCTCACGATGCATCACGTTTAGAGGTTACTGTCGGTCAGAGTATAGTCTGTCGTTACAATTAAATTCAAAGGTTAAATTCTGAGCAAGCTATATCACAGGTAGTGTATGACCAGTTTGTCATCTTATCTTAGTGTATCGCAAGATTTTTTTCCAATTTTTTTCCAGTTATGTTTAAATTTAAAAATCCACAGTACATCGGCAATACTAGCGACAGCTTTGCAAGCGACACAAAGCCCACTAAAAGTCATGCGCCATAAAACCTGAGCGCTTGTAAAAAGATTTACGGACTTCCAAATGTCCCTTTTCATATCCCCTGTGACATAGTACATTCTAGTATTTAACTGGTATTGAGAACTACATTCCAAGCTTTCACCCTTGAGAAACGCATTTTGTTGTTGTTTTTAATTTATGAGGGTAAAAAGTTCAAATGTACAGTAGCTGTAACGTTTGTTATTTGCTCGACTTGTGTGTTGTACATTTACCAGTTTCTTATTGTATTTACTAAAAAACTGTGTAATTGTTTGTGAACCAGGTACTTCTGAGTTCAAGTAAGTGATTGAGAAAGAGACGGCGGGATTTTCTTCTAACTGTATTACTACAGCTACGTTGTATTACTATAGTAATAACATTTTGTATCAGTTGATGGACAAGTAACGATCAGTTGCAGTGGTAAGAGATACGCTCTGAGTATAGGCATACTCATATAGGCATACATGATTCATACATACACTTCAGTAACGAGAAAGAATAGAAGTTTTTAACTTTTTTCTAAGAAACTACAATATTTGGTGGGCTATAATTTTTTTACACAACATTTCTAGCACTCCGCTAGCTTATGGACAAAGCATTATAAAGCCAAAAGAATAATAGAGCTTAGCCTGCATTATAGTAAATTTGATATTCACGACGCTTAAAGTTTTAACGGGTAATAAATTTCTCTTTTAATTAGAACATTGAAGAAATGAAAAGAATATTCCTCAGTAAAAGGCAAAAAAATGACGTTATTATAAGGAGGATATATTGAGGAAAAGGTTTTTGTTATGTTTTATAGGACTACCCAGTCCAATGCCGTATCGAATAAATCAGTAATTTAGCGCCATGAATATCAAAATTACTTAGTTGTCTGTAATCCCGAATGTTTAAAGATACTACAGTGTTCTTTATACTAAATGATGTTTAAATTGTAACTTCAGGTAGTCTCTTTTTTCGCTTTCCTAAAGAAAACTAGTTACTTATATATCACCTCAGCAGCAGCTCTAGGTGTCTCTATGGGTACATTTAAATTGTTGATGTGCTACAAAGATTTTACACAAGATTTCTAGCCCTTCGCTAACTTATGGACAAAGAATAATAATGCTTAGCCTGCATTACATATCAAATCATTACAAAAACATGGAACTTTTCGAAAGTCAAATTATGTATAATATGTTCTCTTTAGTGGATAAATATGTGAATTTTCCACCGTTATATATTTTCCATTTGCTAATGTAGAACTCTCTATAGCCGCGAAGTATCTCTTGTGTGACCTAAAGTGAGAGTAGAGATTTCAGAATCTTACCATAGTCTCTTCGAGCTCTTGATAAACTAAAACAAAAACCTTTGCTTATTATCCATCCGTTACGCTGGTCAATTAATAGGTCACATACAATTATGCGCATACCATTCATACAGTAACTACAGGTTGTTGAAACTGCAAAGAAATCTATACAAGCAGACACAAAGACTAGGCTGCTAACGATGCCACACTTTGGACAATCGTTGCATAGAAAACTATCATCGTTTTCTCGGACAATTTGTAAATGATCACATAAAATATCTCGATATACTGCAGACAATATCACACGAATGAAATTTTTTTAGCGTTTTAGACGGATTCTATGGAGTTATCCCAAATTATCCCCGCATGGTAGGGTCTTATTTTCATGAGTGGGGATTTGGGCTGTATCACATAAGTCTAAGACAAGTGTGATGCGGCTTATTCTTACGAATGGCAGTACATCCCAACCAAGCGGTTCTAAAGTGAGAGAAGATATTGGTCATATGCCCATTACCGGACTTTATGAAGTTTGGTCAAAAATTGAAAAAAAGTGTGATTTTGCCGCTTAATTTGATGGAACTGTGTTTTTAAAGTCTTCCGCTAAATTGGGTGCTTTAATATCGCCGTTGTTCACAGCATTTCATCTTGGTCATTTACTGTTGGAGTGACCATACCATATCAGGTCCGTGTGTCCGCACACCACGATATTCGCTAAAGTAAAATCGCTTAAAGAAATCCATATGCCCCTACTAGAGAAAAATGTACATGGATATTGTTATAACTTTGAAATCACTTTGATAACGTTGAATGCATGCCAAATTACTGCTAACGTGACTATAGCTTGGAAAATACAGTGCATTAGCCCGCGTAAGATCGCGAAAGGTATATGGTTTGATTGATTTTACTAGCGAAAAACTATGCTCTGAAAAGTCAATCTATACTTTTAAATATTTATTAACGCTATCTTGTTTTTAAAGCTCTATGGCTATTAAAAAAGGTGACGTTTAACCTATTTAGTACGAGTAAAACATGGGATGTCGGCGATCTGCAGAAGGCAGACAAGGGGTCTCCAACATCCCATGCAGCCCCCGGATGCAGCCTTGCCGGCGACAGGCTATCGAAAATATCAGTCAAATACAGAGCTAAAAAGACATTATCATCTCATGTCCGGAAGACCGTTAGTCCCGACTATCGCGAAACTTCAAAACACCCCAATTTTAGGGTTACTGGTCTGAGATGACAAAGCAGGGAAATTTGTGTGTTATGTTGTGACGTCTTGAAATTAATTCGGATTACACCCAATTTTGATGACGTGCAACAGGCTTTGTCAGAGCTCATAAATCCTGTTAAACGTCACAATAGACACTGATACAGCCATAGGCATACGATCTTATATTAATGATCTGCTGATTAGTTTAGATTACATCTGTTTGCTTATGTCAGAGTAATTCGATGCTGACGAAATAATAGAACACGGTACAAGAAATGCCTGGTCATAGTTCAAATGCCTGGTCAAGAGTCCAAATAACCTTTGATGATTCAGTGCTATTTTTATATCACTTGATATGGATAGATTGCGTGTG
This sequence comes from Ptychodera flava, assembly GCF_041260155.1. Taxonomy (NCBI): domain Eukaryota; kingdom Metazoa; phylum Hemichordata; class Enteropneusta; family Ptychoderidae; genus Ptychodera; species Ptychodera flava. The sequence goes on along the minus strand of NC_091928.1, from coordinate 26,318,628 downwards.
GTCATCGAAGCGTGGCTTTGAAGCGTATTGAATGAGGTTTATGTAAAGTCTTTCAATATGTAGTCCTGTTGAGACTTCGACACCTCTAGGTTGACTTTAACCTTTAGACAGGCATGTGGATTTATCGAAGCCATTGCAAACAACTCTTCGACCTTTATCCTGGCTCCCGGTGATTATTTTCTCACTGTGCGATTTGAATATACGGGCATTTTTTCTCTTTTACTGTAGCTTACTTTTATTGTGTTTCTTCAAAATACTTGCGCAGTTTTTTGTAATTTGTGATCAAGAAATCGAAAGAATATATTGCCCATGTTAGATCTTACATTTTAACTGAGGAGGATGAAGGTCTCATGTTATCATTCCTCTTTGTGACTTTATTGAACTTAAGATTTTCAATTAAGTCGGTGTAACCATTTTACTTCATTGCTGCGTAGTTGTGACTTCGGATTTATCGAAATGACTCTTATCGCCTCATATTGTTGATATGCGCACGGAATTCATTTCAATGCCCCTTACAGTGAAGTTCAAAATAGCTTGGAATTAAAACATGCTTGGTGATAAGAAAAACATTTCTGGCAATAGAAAATAACGCCAACTGCATTCATCACAAACGTTCTCTTTGATAGACTGTGAAACAATTCAACCCAACGTCCGTTGTTCGCACTTACAGAACACTTTTAGTATAGAAAACACCAATCGTTGTACCGACCCATACACACTTTACCGAAAAAAAAACTATCATGAGCGTTTTGTGCAGTTTCATCTGACGTGAAATGTGATAAAGGCAATACAAGGATATTCAAGCAGTCAGTTTATGGGTGAGTTTTTCAATGGGAGCGCGGCAATACTGACGATGTTGACTATGGCACAGTGAACGTCGTTTTGGGTTAATTTGTTCCAAACACTATCGAAGAAGAACATTTGTAATGTGACGTTATTTTCTATCGCCAGAAACGTTTTCTTATCACCTAACCACATTGTAATTCCAACCTATTGTGAAATTCACTGTAAGATGATAGAAATGCAAATTCGCTTCAATGTGTCTCTCTTCTAGTATTACATATTAAGCTTAGCCTTGTAATATTGTATTTTTCAGCCAGGTCAGGTATCACACAAATTTATTAACGTTAATAATAATAACAATTGGTTCTTATATAGCGCACATATCCACAAGTTGTGCACATAAGCGCTTTACAATAATTATTATCCCTGGTCACTGAACCTAATTTGATACCACTCAACTCCCTCGGGAGCAAACAACAGTTCACATGTGCAACCATTCAGCGCAGGAGAGCTAAACGCACACATTACAACAACTGTTCTACCAGGTTCCCACCACTCCTGGGTGGGGAGAAGCAATGAGGAATAAAAAGCCTTGCTCAAGGACACAAGACCATAGCCATGCCGGGGATCGAACTCACCATCCTGTGATCGTGCGTCCACTTCTCTAGCCATTGGCCCATGATGCCTCCATGTTCGATTTTAAGCGTTCCTTATCAAAGCACCACATACTAGTATTCGTACCATTACCTGTCCGCCGTTTTCAGCAACACTGCGTCAAAGAGGCCGCGGTTGTTGATAGTGCAAAGGTTAAGGTGTCAGATACGAAAACAATGGCCGATTAATCTTATCAATAAGGGAACAATAAAATGTTCCACGGCTGGCACGACTCTATTTGTGATCATCACTGGATTAAAGGCGGAGCCTCCCTTTAAAAGGACGCGAAGCTATGTGTAAGTTGACACCAAACAGGCAACGCGCGGGCACAGGCTCCAGAAAATGCCAGTTTTTAGATTTCCCCGGCCGCAAAACGCAGACAGATTGCCAAGCGGTCAGCGCGAAGTTGCTGCCGATCGAACTCTGTGGTTATATTCAAAGTCTAACGCGACTGGAAGACAATTTCTCAGGAAATTCGAGCGTTTGTGGTGGGGAATTAATGTCCGCTGGTGATTTGAACCAACCGTCAATCGAACACTTGTATAAACTCTTTTTGCAGGATTAGCAAAGGTGACAAAAGGTTGACATCAGTTTGTGTAATTAATGTTATAATAATACTGGCCAAGTATTTGACTGGGAGGAGAACTCCACTAATGCCAGAACCTGGGATTGAAAAGTGCGGCTTTAAGTCAACAACGAACGCTCCCACAAGAGTGTCATTCTGTTATACACTTACTGGTGCGTTCGTTGTTGGCTTTGTCAAAGTTAATCTGGTGACAATCTGGTGACAGCGTCAACAGATTAGTAACTTGGTGCAATTAGGTAATCAAACGTGTAATATAATTGATGTTAATACTAAAAAACCGTCGCGTAAGATTGTCAAAGGACAGATTCATGACTCAGTGAAGGAGAAAAAAAAGGGAAGACGAAGTATAAATCTCATTGGTTACATACATTACAGTCAAACGTATAACGATAAAGTAAACAATAGCAGCAAGAAACCTGTGCTGAGACAAAGGCTTACCTATCTCCGTCCCAACGTGTAAGCTTCCCCCTCTGCGTAATCGCGGTCACTATATGTTTATACTACTCTTGACCCTTTCTCGTCCATGGTTTGGCCCGAACCTACTAGAATCAATATTGGGCGTGGCCCAGTTTACTGCGACTCGGGATACGAACTGGTTAAACCGACAATGTTCTGTTGACACAACATCTTTACGTGTGATGTATGCTAATCCTTACTGCGTACGAAAATACATGATTTAATATAAGTGTGTCATCAGTAAAGAACTGGACATTTTACCAGTAAACATTTTTGTTGTTGTTTGTTTTGGATTTTTTTTTCTTTTCTTTGTTCAATACTAATCAATTATGAAACATTCAATCAGTAGTTATATTTTTTTCGAGTCCCTTTCTCAGTCCAGTTGTCTCTCCATGATGAAGCCTTACATGTTCAAGTACAACCTAAAAATTTGCAGTCACCCTCACGAATGTTTATTGAAGCAGCCAAAGGGCGTTTTTCAAGTCACCTCACACACCTGATAGGTAATTGGCTCCGTTTTGATGGCAAACACCAATTCTTAACATAAAAATCTTACTCTCACATTTATAAAAAATCAGGTAAAGTTGGTAGGGACATTTTTGTTGTAGTATATTCTTAATGCTGTCATGGAGGCCGAAGAGAATCAAGTACCCCAGCGCTTCTTCAGCTGCCCATTGTAATAGTCGCTCATGAACATGTCAAGCGCAGCAACTCGAGTATGAAATCAATGGACTGAAACCAATTGCATTGTTCAGACATGTTGAATAATTTTAAAAGTAATATTAGCGCCTTGTACGAGCAAATCCGCTTCGTAATGTGTCACTTTGGGAAACAGTGAGATTCGAAAGGTGAATATCCAGGCAAATGTTCGATCACTGATGTGAAAGCAGTACTGTACTACCGTCTGGATGGCTTCTAAGAGTAGGCAGATGAAGTAGAACCAAATTAAAGCATTGTAGACTTCAATATGTTTACAGATTGTGTATTTTACAGTCAACATCGTAAATAAGATTTACCGATTGACCGTACCAATGACTAGTTCACCCATTTTGTGTATGTGACGGACTATTTCGAAGAATGTAACCACCTACTCCCATGCTTCACACAAGCTATACTGATAAAGAGATTTTCGCAAAATGCTGGCTTATTTTGCGCATATGTGTACTTTTTACCAACAGCAATGGGTCTTATCAATGAAAAACATTTCCTTTATTGTGACCATATTTTAATATTGAATGACTTAATCTTTTGTGAGTAACGAGTCAGTTTGTTTCATTCTATGAACGAGATGAATTTATAAATATAGGGAGTCTTGTGAAACGTAACTCTGCCTCAAATATACCATATTCTGCTGTACGTGAAGTACGTCTAAAATCTCTGAGTAAAAATATGATTATCGCTAGATTTTTCTACTGAAGGAGGAAATGACAACCTAGGGTGAGGGAAGACTCAGCCTGGCTTACAAAAATAGCTAGAGGAATTACGAGTATCGAACAACAAGTGACCAATTACATCATGACTTATTTTGGTGAGGACTTTGAACCAAGTAGGTCTTTTGACTGCACACGCCACAAAGAATCACAAATAGGCGAGAATTTAATGGTAGATAAGCTACAGAATTTATCGGTCTCGCATTCTTGAGCACGCCAAACCTATTTCGTGTTTCTATTTATTCATCATTTTGCAAATGACTTATGTACCGGCGTGCCTGTACGTAAACGTCATTCTTTTGTGCCAATAAAATAGAGTCAATTACGCATTAGGGGTGAATGGTGACTTTAAAAACGCCCTTAGGCTGCTTAAACAAACATTTATAAAGGGTGACTGCAGATTTTAGGGGCGGACTTTAAAATTGTAGGCTTCATTAGGGAGGGATACCTCGACTGAGAACGGGACTCGAAAAAATAATACTGCAGAGTGGATGTTTCATAATGGACCAGTATTGGACTAAAACAACAACAAGAAAGCTTTGTAGTAACGTGGTCAAATTCATTACTTATGATGTACATATGTAAAAATAATACACTTTTTTACCCCGTAAGATTTAGCATACATCAAATTTAACTGCTTCTACCACGTTGTTGTGTCAACAAATCATTGTTGGTTTTACCAGTTTCTACCCACTTCGCAGTAAACTGGTTCACACCGAATATTGATTACAGTGGGTTCGGGCCAAACCACGGACGAGAAACGGTCAAGAGTAGTATAAAGATATATTGATCTTGATTACGCATAGGGGAAAGCTTACATGTCCGTTCCCAGAGATGGAGACGGGGATAGTTAAGCCTTGGTCTCATCACAGGTTTCTTGTTGCTATTGTTAACTTATCATCATACGCTTGACTGTAATATATATTGCCAATAAGATTTCTACTTCGTCTATTCTTAGCACAGATTTTGTAAAGATTTCTTTTCCTCCTTCACTGCGTCATGTTTTTGTCCTTTGACAATATTACGCGAAGATTTATCAGTATTTGTATATGTTATCTGATGAAACCTGTGCTGAGACCAAGGCTCCACTATCCCCGTCACCACCCCTAAGCGTAATCGAGATCACTATATGTTTATACTACTCTTGACCCTCTCTCGTCCATGGTTTGGCCCGAACCTACTGAAATCAATATTGCACGTGGCCAGTTTACTGAGAATCGGGGTACGAATTGGTTAAACCAACAATAATCTGTTGTCACAACAACGTTACATGTGATATATGCTAATTATTACGGGGTACGAAAATACAATGACTTAAAATAGTCGCAATCATACCAATCCATAATCCGAGAGGTAAAAATTCAAAGCATATGTGTATCATAAGTAAAGTACTGGACATTTGATCAGTAAACTTTCTTGTTGTTTTTTGTTTTGGGTTTTGGTTTTTTGTGTGTTTTTTATTCTTTTTTGTTTTTTGTTTTTTTCAATGAATCAATTATAAAACATCCAATCAGCAATTTTATAGTCTTATCGAGTCCCTTTCTCAGTCCTGTTGTCTCTCCCTGATGAAGCCTTACATGTGCAAGTACTATTTAAAAATCTGTAGACACCCTCACAAATGTTTAACGAAGCAAAACGCTGGCTTATTTTGCTCATATATCTAATTTTTATCAACAGCAGTGGGTCTTGTCAATGGAAAACATTTCCTTTATTGTGACCATTTTAATATTGAATGACTTAATTTTTTGTGAGTAACGAGTCAGTTTGTTTCACTCTATGAACGAGATGAATTTATCAATATAGGGAGACTTGTGAAACCTAACTCTGCCTCAAATATACCATATTCTGCTGTACGTGAAGTACGTGTAAAATCTCTGCGAAAAAATATAACATGTACGATGATCATGGCTCGATTTTTCTACTGAAGGAGGAAATGACAACCTAGGGTGAGGGAAGACTCTGCCTGGCTTAATAAATATAGCTAGATGAATTACGAGTATCTAACAACAAGTGACCAATTACATCATGACTTATTTTGGCCAGTACTTTGAACCAATTAGGTCGTTTTGACTGCACACGCCACAAAGAATCACAAATGGGCGAGAATTTAATGATAGATAAGCTACAGAATTTATCAGTCTCGCATTCTTGTGCATGCCATTTTTTATTCATCATGAATTCCAACTTTGACAGCAAAAAGGTTGCCAATGGCTAATGTACAGGTGTGCCTGTACGTAAACGTCATTCTTTTGTTTCACTCCTTGGTAACACCATGGAGCTAAAACAGAAGCTCCATGGTAACACGAATCGTACATCGATCTAAATTATGACGTAAAATAGAACGCTAAAGATTTACAAAAGAAGGAATAATATCATCATTGACCCAGGCAGTATAACGTTTCTACATTTCCATTCCGTCATAATGCAACAATCTGATTTGTATCACGACCGCTACTAAATTCAATAATTCAAAGCTCTGCATGGCTATTGTGGGAACCAATGTATTTCAACATCACTTCGATATATTATCTAGAATCATCCTCTATAGCAGCGACATATTATATGTCGATTCAAATTTCTTTATCATATTCAATCCATTGAAAACAACAACATATCAAACTTCCCCTAATGATTTTTTTATGATGTAATAAACCAATTATCTTATCATGAATTGCATTTCTTTTTCCTCGAAGTTGTGTTCTGCGTCGGGTAGTCGCACGAGTATCAATGGCAGAATGACAAAGAACATGTCGTGAACTTAAAACGGGTTACACAATACGGTTTCTGTCAAACATGGAAGAACTATGTTGAAATTTTGTTGGGTAAGGAAATGTGCTTAGGTACTGCAGTTTCTTCACATCGGAGGGGGCTGTTTCACTCATTTGAATCGTAATAGGCGACGTCTCTAAGGTTCGCGTGTCATTGAACCCATGACAGAAGTCAGTACATTATTGTGTAAATTGAGCTGAACTCATAGGTGTACATGGCAGTCATGGCCTCTAAAACGCAACTTTGTAGCAGTGTAACTGATTTTTCAGTAGTTTTAGAAGTTATTTATTAACAACAGTTCTAGTTCTTCCATGTTTGACAGAAACCCTATTGTTGAAACCGTTTTGAGTACACGGCATGTTGTTTGTCATTCTGTCATTGAAATACTCTTGCGACTTCCCGACAGAGCTCACTTCGAGGAAAAGAAATGCAATTCATGATAAGATTATTGGTTTATTACATTATCACCCAATCATTAAGGCAGGTTTGATAGGTTGCTGTTTTCACTACATCGATATAATATACGTTTTTGAATCGATATAGAATATGCCGCCGTATAAACGATGATTGTGCATATGGATATAGATGTAATGTTGAAATACATTGGTTTTCAAAGTAGAGATATGATATACATTTTTGACCATTGAATTCAATAGTAGTCATGATACAAAGCAGATCGTTGCAATGTGACTGAATCGAAATATAGAAAACGTTATACTGCCTTGGTCAATGATGATATAATTCCTTCTTTTGTACATCGTTAGCGTTCTATTTTACGTCATAATTTAGATCAATGTACGATTCGTGTTACCATGGAGCTTATTTATTTGTGTTACCAAGAAGTGAAAAAGAATGACTTTGACGTACAGACACACAACAAGTACATTAGTCACTAGCAATCTTTTTGCTGTCAAAGTTGGAATTCATGATGAACATTAAATAGAAATTAAACATGAACAAGCTTTGGCGTGGCACAAGGATACGAGACTAATAAGCAGCTTATCTAACATTAAATTCTCGCCGATTTGTTGTTGTTTGTGACGTGTGTAGTTCAAATTATGTACCTGGTTCAAAGTGCTAGCTTAAATAAGTTATGATGAAATTGGTCACTTATTGCTGGATACTCGTCATTCATCTGGCTATTTTTATTTAGCCAGGCTGTCTTCCCTCACCCTAGATTGTGATTTTCTCCTCTAGTCGAAAAATCTAGCCATAATCATCGTACATGTTATACATTTGCGCGGTGATTTAAGACGGACTGCAGGCCACATCAAACCAGAATGTGGTATATTTGAGGCAGAGTTAGGCTTCACAAGACTCCCTATCTTGATAACGTCATCTCATTCATAGAATGAAACAAGCTGACTCGTTACTCGTCAAAAATTTGAAACAAATAAGTCATTCAATATGAAAAACTGGTCATACAGAAAATGCTTTCCATTGACAAGACCCAATGCTGTTGTATTTTTTAGCAAAATAATCTAGTGTTTTGCAAATATTTCTATCAGTATAGCTCGTGTGAAGCGTGTGAGTAGGTAGTTAAAATTTGTGGAGTGCACAATGTGGGTTGAGGAGCCATTGGTCCTTTCAATCGGTAAATTTTATCAATTTTAACTTACATAATTTATACAATCTTTAAATGTACTACAGTCTATATATGCTTTAATTTGGTGGCCTCTTCACTAGGCCCCGTCTTCGAGTTAAATATATCAAATTTGACAACAAAGTCTCTACACAGTGCGCAGGGTGCACTTATTTTCACCTCTTCAAGCGGTCAATAGAGGTCAGGGTCAAACTCGAAGCCAGGTAAGGGCAACGTATGCGCTTATGATCTCTCCTAATCGCAAACATGACTCAAAAGAATATTGTCTGAGAAATTGAGTGGAGGAAATTTAGAGCCAAGAATGTTTTGCTCTAAGCGGACGAGACACAGATTTCGGAAGCTTTCCGTGTAGAGTCACAGGTTCAAAATACTTGGTCCGCCTTTCACCATCGATTAACCAAATCAGCAATTGCTCACAATCAAAATTTAACTACGCTGCGAGTACTTTTCAAAGCCGTTTTCATTATTATTCATTGTATGTATATACAATTCAATGTGAAGGCGAATACAACTGTAGCAGCTTACGGTCTACTAGTATAATGACGGTTGTGGTAGATTTCGAACATTCTTTCACTACGGATGAGAAACGATCGGAGAAAAATATTTCAATCTTGACAAATAATGATACATAAGCCAATATATTTATACATTTTCACTACAGAGATCACCACAGAAACATATAGAGACGTTATTGCAAATATTGTGTTCTTGCTTATATTGATCTTATCAGCACAAAAAATGTGTTTTTGTCAAAAATTAAAAATTCCATCTATCAAGAGAAGCCATCAAGAGAGTAGTACTGCTTTTATGTCGTTGATCAAACATTTGCGTTATGATGCACCTTTCAAATCTCACTGTTTCCCGACGGGACACTTTACGAAGCAGGTTTGCTCGAAGTATTTCAACATTTCTGAATTGTCTTAAAAATGGGTTTCAGTTTATTGATTTTATTGCTCGAGTTGCTTCACCTGACATGTTCAAAAGCAAAAATTAAAATGGCACCTGAAGCAGCATTTCGATACTTGATTCGCTTTTGCCAAAAATTCCTTACCAACCTTACCTAATCTTTTATCAATATAAGGGTAAGCTTTGTATATTGAGAATTGGTGTTTGCCAATAAAATAGAGTCAATTACGTATCAGGGGCGAGTGGTGACTTTAAAAACGCCCTTAGGCTGCTTAAACAAAGATTTTAGGGGCGGACTTGAAAATTGTAGGCTTCATTAGGGAGGGATACCTCGACTGAGAACTGGACTCGAAAAATAATACTGCAGATTGAATGTTTCATAATGGACCAGCTTTGGTCCTGTTCTTTACTTATGATATACATAACAAAAAGAAATAATGACATGTACTTTCGTACCCCGTAAGAGTTAGCATACATCACTGTAACTGCTTCTGTCACGTTGTTGTGTCAAGAAAACATTGTCGGTTTTACCAGTTCCTAGCCCATTTCGCAGAAAAATAGTCGCAATCATACCCAACCGTAATCCACAACACTAGGTCAAAATTCGTAATACATAAACATAGACACAAATCAGCACAGAACAGACAGTATGGCACCGATACAAACAACAAAGTCAAAGTCATGAAAGAAAGATATAGGAACTCCGGCCAAAAGGCCAAGACGTGATGTCAGGTGTTTCCAAAATAGTAAGCGCATCCTGCCAAACATGTGGCACCCGCCATATATCAATCTGTAAGTCAAATACGGAGTGTTCACCAAATAAGGTCCAATGTCACTGATGCCATCAGCGATCATTTGTCAAAGAGAGGTGCTGTATTTATCTACCAGCTTGTTATACCTGCCAAAAAAGCGTTTGAATGTAGAGACAAGTCTTGCTCTTTAAACTGGTTCACACTGAATATTGATTACTGTGGGTTCGGGCCAAAAATCGACGAGGAAGGGTCAGGGGTAGTGTAAACATATCTTAAGATCTCAATTATGTTCGTTCCCCGGTGCAGAGACGGGGATAGGTAAGCCTTGGTCTCATCACAGGTTTCTTGTTGCTATTGTTAACTTTATCTTCATACGCTTGACTGCAATATATATTGCCAATAAAGATTTCTACTTTGTCTATTCTTAGCACAGGTTTTGCAAAGATTTCTTTTTCTCCTTCACTGCGTCATGTTTTTGTCCTTTGACAATATTACGCGAAGATTGTTTGAATGTAGAGACAAGTCTTGCTCTTTAAACTGGTTCACACTGAATATTGATTACTGTGGGTTCGGGCCAAAATCGACGAGGAAGGGTCAGGGGTAGTGTAAACATATCTTAAGATCTCAATTATGTTCGTTCCCCGGTGCAGAGACGGGGATAGGTAAGCCTTGGTCTCATCACAGGTTTCTTGTTGCTATTGTTAACTTTATCTTCATACGCTTGACTGCAATATATATTGCCAATAAAGATTTCTACTTTGTCTATTCTTAGCACAGGTTTTGCAAAGATTTCTTTTTCTCCTTCACTGCGTCATGTTTTTGTCCTTTGACAATATTACGCGAAGATTTATCAGTATTTGTATATGTTATCTGATGAAACCTGTGCTGAGACCAAGGATCCTCCATCCCCGTCTCCACCCCTAAGCGTAATCGAGATCACTATATCTTTATACTACTCTTGACCCTCTCTCGTCCATGGTTTGGCCCGAACCTACTAGAATCAATATTGCGTGTGGCCAGTTTACTGAGAATCGGAGTACGAATTGTTTAAACCAACAATGATCTGTATGCTAATTGTTACGAAAATACATGACTTACAATAGTCGCAGTCATACCAATCCATAATCCGAAGGTAACAATTCATAACATATGTGTATCATAAGTAAATGACTGGACATTTGACCGGTAAACTTTCTTGTTGTTTTTTGTTTGGGGTTTTGGTTCTTTTTTGTGTGCTTTTTTCTTCTTTTTTTGTTTATTTTCAATGAATCAATTATACAACATCTAATCAGCAGTTTGATTGTTTTTTCGAGTCCCTTTCTCAGTCCAGTTGTCGTTCCCTGATGAAGCCTTACATGTTCAAGTACGACCTAAACATCTGTAGTCATCCTCACAAATGTTTATTGAAGCAGCCAAAAGGCGTTTTTCAAATCACAACACACCCCTGATACATAATTGACTCTGTTTTAATGGCAAACATCAATTCTTAACATAAAAATCTTCCCTTCAATTTTATAAAAAAATCAGGTAAAAATGGTAAGGAAATTTTTGTTGTAGTATATTCTTAATACTGTCATGGAGGCCAAAGCGAATCAAGTACCCTTAAACTGCTTCAGCTGCCATATTAATTTTCACTCATGAACATGTCAAGCGCAGCAACTCGAGTAAGATAATTAATGGACTGAAACCCATTGTTCAGACAATTCAGAAATGTTGAAATACTTTTAAAAGTATTATTAGCGCCTTGTACGAGCAAATCCGCTTCGTAACGTGTCACTTTGAGAAACAGTGAGAATCGAAAGGTGAATCTCCAAGCAAATGTTCGATCACTGAAATGAGAGCAGTACTGTACTACCTTCTGGATGGTTTCTAAGAGTAGGCCGATGAAGTAGAACCAAGATAGAGTGTGTAGACTTCAATATGTTTACATATTGTGTATTTTACAGTTAACATCATAAATAAGATTTACCGATTGACCGGACCAATGACTCGTTCACCCATTTTGTGTTTGTGACGGACTATTTCGAAGAATGTCACCACCTACTCCCATGCTTCACACAAACTATACTGATAAGAGATTTTCGCAAAACGCTGGCTTATTTTGCGCATATATGTACTTTTTACCAACAGCAATGGGTCTTATCAATGGAAAACATTTCCTTTATTGTGACCATTGAATGACTTAATTTTTTGGTCAGTAACGAGTCAGTATGTTTCATTCTATGAACGAGATGAATTTATCGATATAGGGAGTCTTGTGAAACCTAACTCTGCCTCAAATATACCTTATTCTGCTGTACGTGAAGTACGTCTAAAATCTCTGAGAAAAAATATAACATGTACGATGATTCTTGCTAGATTTTTCTACTAAAGGAGGAAATGACATCGTAGGGTGAGGGAAGACTCAGCCTGGCTTAGAAAAAAATAGCCAGAGGGATTACGAGTATCGAACAACAAGTGACCAATTACACCATGACTTATTTTGGCGAGAACTTTGAACCAAGTAGGTCGTTTTGACTGCACACGCCACAAAGAATCACAAATGGGTGAGAATTTAATGGTAGATAAGCTATAGAATTTATCATTCTCGCATTCTTGTGCACGCCAAACCTATTTCGTGTTTTTATTTATTCACATGAATACCGACTTTAAAAGAAAAAAAGTTTGCCAATGACTTATGTACCCGTTTGCCTGTACGTAAAAGTCATTCTTTTGAGCAAATTAAATGGAGTCAATTAAGTATCAGGGGTGAGTGGTGACTTTAAAAACACCCTTAGACTGCTTCAAAAACATTTGTAAAAGGTGACTGCAGATTTTAGGGGCGGACTTGAAAATTGTAGGCTTCATTTGCGACTAAGAACGAGACTCGAAAAAAATAATACTGCAGATTGAATGTTTCATAATGGACCTGTAAATAAACCAAAAAGAAAGTTTAGTGTTAACGTGGTCATTGCAAATTCTTTACTTATGATACACATATGTAAAAAACAAGATACTGTTTTACCCCGTAAGATTTAGCATACATCAAATGTAACTGCTTCTACCGCGTTGTTGTGTCAAGAAAACATGGTCGGTTTTACCGGTTACTACCCCACTTCGCAGTAAACTGGTTCACACCGAATATTGAGTACAGTACTAGCAGGTTCGGGCCAAACCATGGACGAGAAAGGGTCAGGAGTAGTATAAACATATATTGATCTTGATTATACATAGGGGAAAGCCTACATATCCGTTCCCAGGGGCGGAGACGGGGATAGTTAAGCCTTGGTCTAAGCAAAGGTTTCTTGTTGCTATTGTTAACTTTATCTTCATACGTTTGACTGTAATGTATATTGCCAATAAAGATTTCTACTTCGTCTATTCTCAGCCAGGTTTTGTAAAGATTTCTTTTTCTCCTTCACTGCGTCATGTATTTGTCGTTTGACAATATTACGCGACGTATATTAGTATTTGTATATGTTATCTGATGCGTTTGATTTCCTAATTCGGTCAAAGCAAGCGAGGATAAATTACTAATCTTTGGACGCTGTCACCAGTTCTTCACCAGGTTAACTTTGACAAAGTCAACAAAGAACGCAACAGCAAGTGTATAACAGATACTCTTTCGGGTGTGTTCGTTGTTGACTTTGTCAGAGTTAATCTGGTGTGCCAAGGTACGGCTACATAGGCGTACCGTTGCTGAGGGCGCTGTTTTATTCACTTGGATCATACTGGAAAGGCTAAGTCTCGGAGGTTTACGGGTCAAGATAGAGAGCAGGCAAATACTTTGCGAGAATTTTGAGGACCACACTACTTCAATATTTTTCTTCACATTACATTTAAACATACAATATTTCGGGATAACTAACAAACTTCACTTCGAAAGAGTTATCTTTGCAATTCAAAATCAGCCTCTTCAAATACGCTTGTACTAGGATATGTAGAAATAATGTTAAAAACTAACCCATAAAGATTTTTCTTAACTGTGTCGACAGCTTATGCTGATATAAATAATACCATGAGAGCAGGATCGGCAACAAAGTCTCTAGCGGGCGCTGTTAAATTACGGTGTATAGAATTTAAACCATACAAGTGTATGCTACAGAGACAGAGAAAAGCGGCTTAAAATAAGATTTCTCGTACCTAAACTAATTTGATATTTTTCATCGGGTTTCGTGCTTCAGGAATTGATCAAAGGAAATAGCACTCTGACATGCTTCCGCCTCAAGTAGAATGCGTCTTGAAAGTGTTAAACTTTTGTTTAAATTTGCTGTAAAGAAACATTAAACCTTCCTGATGACATTAAGAATAAAAACCAAGGGTCACCGTACAAAACAATGGTACTTGAGAAACCAATTGCCTTGGTATTTACCGACACTTCACATTCCAAATGGCCGGCATCTCTGAGTTTACTGTAAAGGAAAAACAGTTTTTGATTTTCACAAATTTAAACTAAGCCCATGAAAACCTTTCAAACAAGCCATCACAAGTAGCAGACCGCACAAGCATATTTTGCAAAAAGTTTGAGAGTCCGAATGTCTGTGCCAGGGGCAAATTCTACCTTAACCTTAAATCTTCATTATTCCATCAAGACTGTAGATACAAAACTCATTTTTTACATTAAGATTCCAGTGATTCAGCGTTCAGACTTGATAACCCTATACAATGAAAACACACCAAGATCAGCGCTCATCTTTTCCAATGTTTTTATTAAAGCAAATGCGAAGTACATTAATCCAGTTTCACAATACAAACGGTTCATGAAGTCAAACTTTGACAATACAATTAAGAAGATAAATTCAACATCTTAACGATCTTTAAAGCGATGGTCACAGAATTAAATCAAGAAGAAACATCGGGGTACCTGAAAGGTTGCAGTAACATTTTCTGAAAGAACATTCTTGCAAAAGAATGTACAATAAAAAGAGATCACTGTATACGATTCAAACACCACCATACTTGTGTGACAGAGCAGAGCTTTCAAACCGTGGTCACTGCGTCAGGTATTGACAGGTGTTGGTATATACGTATCACGAACACTGATGTGTGGTAATCGAAAATGTCACAAACAAAAATTAAAGATTTCTCCGGCAGTCACGGCTTAAAATCACACTACTAATCAAGGATATATCCGTTTGAACACCTGTCGTACACATGTAGTAAACTCTTGTTGGCGCTCAGGAACATGCTTGCTGAAATTGCTTGTTGCCATTTTCAGAAGACAAGTAGCATATAGTTTGTATATGTCGGCTGTGTCTTCTTGAAAACCTGACTGGCATATGCTTTGAGATTGTGTACTGTTGTCCGCACTTCAACACAATGAAGCGCCCTCATACGTTCAGATATTATTGAACTCAAACATGGCGTATTACTTTTGTTTTCATCATGTAGGTGTTTCAAATGAAATCTTTGATATTGATAGCAGCAAATTAGGTTTATATGCTCTGGATGGATCTGCGGACACGTTTTTACAACGTAAACTACTTTTTCTTGGTCATGAGCCAGTTTACACGCTAAAAAGTCTCCTACTGGCCATATCATGTTATCGGTCTCAATCGACAAATTACTCAATTCCTAAACTTAGGCAAATCGTACTTATCAGTATCTGAGCAATGATTTTTGCACTAACTTTAAGCATTCTTTTGGGAGACTTGGAATACACTTCCATTGAAAAAGTTAAAATACAGTAAAATGGACTTGTTGCTGTTGCCCTTTCATTTTCACAAAATGTAAAAGAGATTTCAACAGTAATCCACAGCTTAATACACATTCGACTGTTGTCAGATGGTAGGTTTCTTTCGCAAAATGACAGAGTGTCATAAAACTTGTATCTACAGTACAGTCACTCATATGTAGGAGATCACAACAAACTACTGAGCAACTGCGATCAATGTATTTTTCACATGTTAAGGAAAACATAGACTTTACTTGTTTTGGAGGAATACCCTCTGCATGACTAAAAAAACGAAACTGAGAGAATTCTAGTGGAAACTCCTCCATCGTCTACTTCCTTGTAATAAATATTATTTCTTATGGAAGAAGACACAGTCAATGAATTTTCAGGTTTGTCATCAACTTTATTCCCTCGAACATGGATGTTTATTTTGTCAAATTGCCAAGAAATGCTGGAGAAAGGTTAAATATATTGTAACCAGCCTCTTGGGTCGTACAATCATATAAACTCAATGAAACATCATCTTTTCATGTTTTTTCAGATGTCACTGTTCAAAAAACTTATCAACTGGGAATACAACTTTTGGTTCTTCTAGGTAAATAGAGCATACACAAGTTTTGGGTTACAGAAATGAGTACACCCGTTGAAGTTATACTTGAATTCAAAGTAACTTTGAATTACAACGTGCTAGGGTGATTAGAAAAACTTTTCTGGTGATAGAAAATAACTCCATTTGCACCCATTGCAAACGTTCTCCTTGTGATGGATTTTGCAACAATTTAAGCCAATACGACGTCCACTGTCCTCACTCAGAGATCACGTCGAGAGTAGGAAATACCAATCATAGTTTCGACTCTTACACACTGTACCGAGCAAAACCCTAATGTTAGCGTTCTGTGCAGTGGCATCGACGGGAAATGTGATAAAGGCAATACAAGAATGATCAAACAGTCAGTGTACGGGTAAGTTTTTCAATTGGAGCGCCGCAATACTTACGATGTTGACTTTGGCACAGTGAACGTCGCATTGGGTTTAATTGCTGCAATCTTTATCGAAAAAGAACGTTTGTAATGAGTGCAGGCGGCGTCATTTTCTATCGCCAGGAACCTTTTTCTTGTCACCCAAGCACGTTGTAATACCGAGCTATTTTGAAATTCACTTTAAGAATAAGCTTGTCTTAAGATATGATTTAGGGGGAAAAATCTGAAGAAGAGATGATATGTCAGAAATTTTAGGAAAAGTTGATAAACGTGTAATTCTGACATATTTATACCTTTCTTTTAATGTACTTTTTTATATGAAACTGCACTCATCTTTGTCTAGGTACGGAATTTGATAAATAAAAGGCAAAAAGCATGTGATAGCTATTCTATAGAAGTCTAGTGAAAACATCGCGGGCAATTGTGGAGGTTACGTACAACGAATTGTTCCTGGTATACACACAACAAAATGGCTTTTTATATGTTCAAGCATTGCCTACCCCTTATGAAGACAAATATATCAGAGGTAAATTCCAATTATTACAAATTCAAAAGTTTCCCGTGCAACAATATATGTGGGAAATAGCATTCGGTTTTGACGACCTCGGGAAGATATTTGTACACTCTGTTTTAGCTGGCATGAAACAGATAACTATGCCCGTCTTATAGTGTTTTTAACGGTCAATCCAAATTAAATCATCCACATACAATAAGTGGTTAATAACAATATTTACCAAATATCATCCGGCACAGACAAACTGTGGATTTTTGCTTAGTTGATTTATATATGCAACAAAGCGCTTAGGTAAAAGCACTAAAAAAGCAATAAAACACTAAAGGGGTTCGGCTCTGAGAAAGGCCAATGCATAAAACATAATTGGATACTACACATAGCTGTGTAAACTGCAAGATATAAACACTGGAATACACAATCATATTCATTGAATTTAGTGATTTTCGAAACAAAGTTAAATGATTTTGCCTACGAAAAGTGTACACAGAAAGCTCACCGAAGACTTTTAAATACATTATTCAATTCTATCATAAACGTTTAACGTTTTTTCCACATATTGTTGTTTAAAAAAGTGTGTCATTGACAGTCATTGGTATTGTACTATTTTCCTCAAAAATCCTATTTAAAATTACATTGTTATTATTTTTACGAAAGAGAAAACACTTTAGATAATTTTAAATTTTTGAATCATATCAATATCAATTTTGGCATTTATTTTCTTTTTTTAAATGGGTCAAGAAAGCAAAATTACAATACTTCGATATTTTGACATTGAGTTTTAGTTGTAATTAGTTCTCTGGGTCTTTTACGACTGCAATAGCTACCAGATACAAATAGTGTCGTATCATCAGCGAGTTGATACATTTTGATATCAATTCTACTAGCATATTTTTCGACTCGAATAGGACCAACACAAAATACCATGAAATAATACTTGTGTCTTTTATTGCAAGTCATTATTGCAACTGCTGTAAGAAACAGAATGCGTCTTTGTATTTTAAAATATGAAGAGCTCAATCTCTTATTGATAATACTACTTTCACACCGATAAGAAACGATTTTAATAAACCGAACAAACTTTGGCCGGAAACCAAATTTGGTAAGTACATTCCATTACTACAAGCTATCATGGGGTACTATCTAATAAATGATACTAGTACATTTGTTGAGAGACTAAAATAACTGTGATTTTAAAAGAGTCTTACAAACTTGAGAATTACCTGCCTTTTTCTCGGGAATCTATAGTTCATTGAGTAGGACCAATACAAATCTTTACTTTATTGCGTCTTTTTCCTTTTTTTCTGCAGCATTTTGTGAGTAAAATATACTGGATCATTTTATCCTCTTTTTCTCGATGTGCCGCAAAACCCTCAGAAAAATGTTATTTTGGGTCGATTCGAATACAGTGTCATCCACCGCCATTTCTTCACCGTACATATATTTGGCTTCGTCCAAAACAGAGCCTAACTATTTTCAGAAATAAAGCCTGGTGATCGGAAAGAAAACTTGGTGATTTTTTAGATGATTTCGGTCATCGTGATTGTTCATTTGCTCATGCTGCCGCTACGTTGTGGAATGGGCTACCTAGTCATATTCGTTTCTGCATCAAGTACTGAAGTTTTCAAATCTGTACCAAATACCTACTTTTGAGAGAGCTCACCCACGTGACACAATGTAAAGCACTAGACAACACTTTGATGGATACGAGGCACTATATACCGGTAAATTTCGTATCGTATCTTGCCGTATCGTATCGTATGAACGTTGCATGCTTATGATTTTGACAGGTGAAATAATCTTATCAACAAGCTACAATTGTTTTGAGTTTGACGCAAAGTAAACCTTTTTGCACTTAGGAATGTTAAGAGTTCTCCCAATGTCGATGTTTAATTTGTTTTTTAAGTTATAATTTTCGATACATGTCAAGATGGCCGGATCAGATTTTTTGCCAACATTTTTCCCCATATCTGGATTCAACGATATAGAGATCTCCTCCAATTTTGATGTTGTAAAAATCATATTCCAAAATCCATGCGGCAAGATCAATCAAGAAAGCAGCTCTTTGCTTTGAAGTATTTAGGGCGTATATATTAATGAGAGGAAGATAGGAGTTATTGATTTTTCATTAATAAGTAATTTTCTTCATCTCATTCCGCTTAGAGTCTTAAAACAGGTTGACTTGTCATTCGGATTTTTAGAAGACGAGGTTGATCATGCAAGTTTAATGCCTCGCACGTGAACTCCATCCAAGGCCAAATTGTCTATCAATCGTCTATTAGCAAAATTTGACTTATCATTGAGTTTAAAAGCGGTTTAAGTTGGTTCTTAACTTTTCCTTGAATGTTAGTGATTGTAGAATCTTCACCATGAATCTAGACAGTATCTTAAAATGCATCTTTAAATCTCTTTCTAGATTCCTGTATCATTTTTTATTCTTTCAGCTTTTCCTTTAAATCTCGCGCCACTTCGAATCGCGCCGTGTAGTTGTAACAGAGGACATCAATGATACGATCACGCCATGTATCAATGTCGCCTTCAACGTCAATGTCATTCACCCAAACCTTGACGGTCATTTGCGAGGCTTCATGTGGAAATTCTTTTTTGATGAATTCAGCCAGTCCAGAGTGACTTGTTACAAGAACTGGTATACCTACTGCCATCGCTTGGAGACCAGCTATACCGAAAGGCTCACTTCGAGAAGACAAGACAACCAGGTTGCTTTCTTTAATATCTTGCAAATTTTTCTCGTATGTGCCGTACGGGGGCAGCTTAATTTTCAAGTATTTATCCTGGACAGTCAACCTTTTATATAATGTCGTTCTTATTTCATCATGATGTTGGCTTGGGACACCTTTGATTATTAACTTTGGTAGGTTCCGATGCATATCGTGATGTGTCTTCGCGACACGGCTGAATGCTTTGGCAATTAACATGTAATAATCTTTCATATTCTCTACGCCTATCATGTGTTCGTAAGTAAGAACTTGCATGAGATTGTCTTCACCTGCCTCTATCGCATTTACTGTGATGTTAAAAATATCATCCTCGGGAAACGGAAGATATTCACAATGTTTGATGCTTTCAGACAACGCTTTAAATTTCTTATCAAAGACAAAGAATACTTTCGGCCCTACCGAAAACACTGCAGTGGCTTTTTCCGCTGCTCTTATCAAGTTACTTTCCAATGCCCCATAGTATTCTGGTTGATATTCTTCCATATCCTCATGATTATCACTGATTAAAAGCAAAATACGACTTGTCTTAAATTTATTCTCTTTTAAGGAAATTGCATATCCGTAAGTCACGGGTACATGGCCAATAATTACGTCCAGGTCTTTTATTTTTTCTATTTCGGACAAATCACACTCATTGTAGGTTTGAAGACAGTCAAGGTGTATGTTCTCGTGACAAATATTGTCCGTTACTTTAATATAATGCTCGTTAGCTTCAGAGACATCAATGTGACAGTAACTGTTACCAAGAACTGTCCGGTAAAACTCAAACCCGGCATCTTTTGCTTCCAAATGTATCTGACGATTCAGGCTTGACGTATCTTTGAAAACCTTTTCCCATTTGTCGTTGAGGATCAATATAAACAGAAGATAACTTCGTTGACGATGAAAATAACATCAAATGTCGTTTAAAGGTACACGGTCACCGTAAATTTGCATATTCCATATATAGTAAAGGGAGCAGGGCTTAGCGTACGTACCTTCGACTGATTGATGTCAGGGACGCCAATTTTATCACCACGAAGTTTTAATGTTTTCGTCGAAAAGATGGACCATGGACGTAACCAACTGTCGGCTATAGCCCTATTTAGTGCAATTGGACCCGGTACAATCGAAGTAAAACAAATGAAGGGGTAACGATGTGTGACCCAACTGTCCCAGTCTACTTGTAGTTGCAAGGGAGCTGTCGGCCCTCCATATTTGATATGTCAAAGGTTATGCAGACAACTCTGCTTAGTATGCCATGGCTTGTCGTGTGGGGCGCCCTTTTATAAAAAGCGACAACCCGCGTACAACCTATTATTGGCCATTAAAAAAGCAGGTGACCGAATACCTTTAAATAATGATTGATCTTGACCGGACGTCTGCTATTAATTGATCATACGTAGTTTTAGTTATTCAGTGAGTATAACATTCTTTATAACAGCTCATTAGCATATTGAATTATATTCTGTAGTCAGCTAGTATTTCGATATTTACAGCACTTGTTTTGACCAGATTGTTAGAGGTTATTACCCAATATCGCCTGTTCCTGTGTCGTATCAGCATGAGTGTCATTTGTGCTGCGTCAGACACTCGACTTCGTCTCGTGTCTGACGCAGCACAAATGACACGAATGCTGATACGACACAAGGAACAGGCGATATTGGGTAATAACCGATTTATTATATACCCATGCCCATAATTTTAGGGAATTTTTACTAATAGAACTTGACTTTGTGTCAAGGGTTACAATGTTCCATGGATCAATGATAAAAATTAGAGCAACAATGCTGGAAAGAGCATACTTAGAAACCCTTTTCGATTGCTATAAATCAACACATCGTTATCAGACAAGAAATTCTCACAGATTAATTCTTCCCTCTTATAGAACAACTACAGCACGTAATTCCTTTATTTATCGTGCAATAAATTATTTTAACAATTTACCTGCTGTTTATCACGATATCACCTCTGTACGCCAATTTAAACAAATGCTTAAGAAATATCCTCCAGTGTGATTATATGTAGGTTTTGTAGTATTGTATACATTTGGTATATTGCTGTCTTTTTGTTGCCACGTGATTTTTACTTTGCCTATCTTGTTTTGTATATTGCTTTTTTATTTCCTTAAGTGTTATTTAAGTTTTATTTATTACAATGTTTTATTTTATTTTACACTGGTCCTCCCTGGAAATCGGTACATTTTTAGACTGAGGGAGCTAACCAGTATAAAGATGAATAAATAAATAAATAAATAAAACGAAAAACCTTTAATTTTTAGGCTTTACTTTATTACGCCTTGCGCATAACTATCAGAATGTTTACGTGAACAGGCTTCATTCATAAAGTATACGACGAAGATGTCAACATCACGCGCGACATCGCTGCAAGTCGTCCATATCTCAATGAAACCGAAGAAGAAAGACACCGGGATACAAAAATCGTCATACAGAAGGAACATTTTAAGATGCAATATGCTATTACAACTGTAACCGATCAAAAACTGCTCAGCTTTAAATCTATCCTGATTTCGATCGTCGTACGGCACGGAGCTCGCGCGGAGAGGGGACGACGCCATTTTGTTAGTTTACCTTTAGAGTTGCAATGTCAACAGTCGTCGCGCGCGCGACATCGCTGTCACGCCACGCGCTCACTACCTGTTCGGTGGAGACCGTGTACAGTGCCGGCGCCAGGCGAACGGCAGAATGTTTGCTAGAACTTGACCAAAAAATACCATGGGAAAACATTTCAAGACTCAACGTGATATTTCCGTATTTTGCAACCAGAAATACCCGTGTTCCTCGAAGCCCTTCAAGTTTTTACATCGGCGACATCGCTTCGCAGGCGGGGAGCGGCAGCCATTTTGTTGTTTACGTTGCTTACCAACAAACTGCTAATGTAGTTCGGGAAAACTGTAAAACTGATGACGTTCATCGTGCATATCTCGACGTTTACCGTGAAATATCACCGCTGATTTTTTACGTTGAACGTCACTATGATGTAGCAATATGGGCATGGGTTTATGATAAATGCTATGTATTACCACACTTAGGTCCAGCGTTGGAAACTACCACCCGTCCTCCCGTCCGAGGCGGGTAACTTTACAGTCGGACGGGAGGAAAATTGTACTTCCACGTCCGTGTGTCGGGCTCTCGATTGTAGCCCATACGGCATACCCAGTAATCTCATCGATCAGCTGCTTCTAGATATTGTGTAAAATAGACGAAATGTAGTATACCAATACGTCCGACTTCGACGCGCTTACGCTACTGAAACTGTGCAACTGTGTGATGCCGGGACGCAATGCAAGTGAGACATGTACACACGGGTAAACACTAAGCGAGATTTGCGCGATATCAGTCAGTGCACATGCGTCCTCAGGGACAATATAAAGGAAAATGAGGGCAAATCCACACATCGGCTCTACCAAGATTGTTTAGTATTACGATTTGGTGAATAAAAGGATCATTGCATTTATTTTGTGTGGAATACATGGCGAGACACCGGTGAATCGATAGTGCTTTGACCCTAGTCATGTGATCTGGGTCCCCGGTAAACCGGTTTGTTGATTGAGTGGTTCGTCTTAACGGTGTTTCGGAACCAAAAATGGGGTTCCTTCATCAGTCGCTCTCTTGTTTTGTATCCCCTCCGCTTGGTTGTGTAATGAAGTCATCTTCGTACTCGAGGAGGAGAAGCAAGATTCGTTATTCAGAGAGTTAGCCACTATTGACTGACTCTATAGTGAGCGATCCGGTGTGTGGTGTCATATTATAATTAACATTATCCAGCATCGACCGGAGTTTCTGGACGCTTATAAGGATTTTTGTTTAGGGCATATTTTGAGCGTTGCTAGTGCTCGTTATGTTAACAGTAAATGATGTTCTAATCTGTCAACGATTAGTTTGTTTTAGGCATTTAAATCGATTATCCGAACTTTTAGTTTTGTGTCAATTTTTCGTGGACTTTGTAAGAGATTTCGGGTCGATATTGGTGCCTGCTTTCCGGTGTTTGAAAAGCATATTGTGAAGGGCTGTTTCGAGAAATAAATCTTGTTTCTCTCTGTTTAGCCATTCCCAGGTTTCATGGTTTCGTTAACAATATTTGCTGTAAACGGCCTTTGAAATCAGTTTGGTCTGAGGACAGTATTGGTTTATTTAATTCATGCCGCCAACTTTGATTACTTATATGGCAGCTCTCTCAGATTTTGATTTTTTCTCAGTAAGCTCAGCTGCAGTAAGCTCAGCTCCAGGCCCTGTCCTCAGGGACATCCGGACAGGTACTGGACTTTGATTATGAATCAGACTTTTCTGATCTCCTGGAAAGTAGTGACACTGACTTGATAATCTGTGCTTGACTCATGTCAGCACTGATTTCATCAAGGAGACCATGCACAGATCCATGATGAAATGTCCAGTTGTACTCGGTTATGAACACAATGTATCAGCATTGTTATTGTAGAAATTTTGTATTCAAGTCCGGATTAGAATTCATTTCAAACAGTGGAATTCAGAACAGTTTGTTTGTAAGATCACAGTTAATACTCATCATGTTGAAAATAAAGTTGTTTACAGTTTGAAGTACATAATGGTTTTGTGTTTTTTGAATGAATGGATTTGTCAAAAATTCAGGACAGGCAACTTTCTGGCAGGACAGGCAAGTTTTGAAAGTTACCAGTCCTGATATCTGGCAAATATTTTGGCCAGTTTCCAACACTGAACTTAGGTCTAGTTTTTTTTTCTGTTTGGTAAGCACGACATTCTGATTATAAGTTGTCTTCAACGTTTCCAGATTGCCACACGTTGACCTGGGGGTGTTGTTACATTTGATACATTATTTAAAACTAAAAATTTTCTTGTGTCTTACTTGAGTTGTTAATTCTTTGGATTGGCTGTGTTGCAGCCAAACATGCCACCTTGGCATATTATAAACCAGATGGTAAGCACGCCCAACATGCACATCTTCGTCGTCATCCGTCAGCTTGAAGTGAAGACTTTCTGTGAAGAAACAATAAAAACAATATGAAATAGGTTGCACTTAGATTTCACGCACTCAACTCTCTCATGCATGAACATGACCCCCCAAAATGTATTTTCTACAGCTCACTTAGAAAGCGTGAATGCACTCGATAGGCATAAAACTTGAATTATGATGGCTGAAGTCGATAGCTATGTCATAGTTTCTTGAGCTGTGCTAACAATTTTCGCCCGGTACACTCAGGGCATCGATGATTCAGTAATGCTATCAAGTCCACGACCTGTGATGACAGAAATGACTAGATTAATATACAAAAGAACAATAAAACTTCCGCCAAAGGCACAGTAGCTACTATAGACTCAAGTTGCATTGAAGGCATACAAAGCAAATAATAAGTCAATAATCGTGAATGTCCTTTGTTTAACTATTCTTATAGCTGATACATTGTACCTCTTCATACAGAAACAAACGTAAAACCATACACATCAGATTATACATGCTTATGGTATCTTAGGTAGGTGTATAAGCACAAGTAGCAGTAACATAATCAAAATAGATTTTGAATATAATTACAGGTGCTGTAAATATCTAAATGGAGTAATATCAAGGAAACCAACTTGTTGTTGTCATGACAAAAATTGTTAGGGTCATGAATTGGAAACCTTGGATATGATACAAGTAGAGCCTGACCAGCGGTCATGAAGAAGAAGATTTTAAGGTCCATTTGCACGTTTAGGGAATGCCGTATAAAGGAAAACAAACGTCTGCTGTATACCAATGACACATCTACACTCCAAGTATCGAGTTTGTGAATACCTCAGTTCTCATCATAGTTTAGTTGACGACCGTCCCAACATTAATCAACCCATCAAACCATCAATCCAGCCATCCAGCCATGCATCCATCCATCCTTCCATATACATACATAGGTACATAGATACATAGATACATATATAAATAGACACATACATAGATACATACATAGAAACATACATAGATACATTGATACATACATAGATACATTGATACATACATACATACATACATACATACATACATACATACATACATACATACATACATACATACATACATAGATAAATAGATACATAGATACATACATACATATATACATACATACATACATACATGCATGCATACATACATACATACATACATACATACATACATACATACATACATACATACATACATACATACATACATAGGGAAGGTCGCCATTTATCATGCAAGATTTTTTAAGGTTCATACATTTACGGGAGTGTCACCATATTTTGCGCAGCTAAAAGAAGGCAAGTCGATGTGGCTAATATAGTGCTTTAACCAAAACATTTCAAACCAGATGAGAACTGAATGTGCTCACGTGTTTACAACAGGTTCATTAATAGTAGTATGCTTCACAGAACAATCAGATATCTGTTGTATCATTATATGTGGCAGGTTTTATCAACTTTCGCACAGTACTCTCAGAGTAAAGTCACTAATTACAACATTTAATTTAATATGCAAATGAGATGTTTATTAACCTGACACTGCTCAATACTTCATTGGATAATTAGATATCTATCAGATCAACATATGTAGCACGTTTCATCAAATTTAATGCAGTAATTTTGGAGTAGTATTACTAATTACAAAGTTCATTCAATATGCAAATTAACCCTTAGTTAACTTGACACTGCTCAATGTTTCATAGCACAATTAGATATTTATCAGATCAATATCTGTAGCAGGTTTCACAAAATTTGATGCTGTACTATTAGAGTTATATACTTAATTACAAAGTTAATCAAATATGTAAATGAACCCTTAATAATCTTCACATTTTACACCACAGTTAAATATCTGTCGGATGAGTATCTGCAGAAGATTTCATTAAATTTGATGCAGTTATTTTTTAGTTAGATGATTAATTACAAAACTTCATAAAATATGAAAATGAGCTATTTAATAACTTGACACTGCCCAATGCTTCTAAGTACAATTACATATATATCATATCAAACTTCCGCCAAAGGCTTACTAGCTACTATATACTCCAGTTGCATTGAAGGCATACAAAGCATATAATAAGTCGGTAATCGCGAATGTCCTTTGTTAAACTATTCTTATAGCTGATACATTTGTACCTCTTCATACAGAAACAAACGTAAAACCATACACATCAGATTATACATGCTTATGTTATCTTAGGTAGGTGTATAAGCACAAGTAGCAGTAACATATTCGAAATAGATTTTGAAATAATTACAGGTGCTGTAAATATCTAAATGGAGTAATATCAAGGAAACCAACTTGTTGTTGTCATGACAAAAATTGTTAGGGTCATTAATACGAAACCTTGGATATGATACAAGTAGAGCCTGACCAGCGGTTATGAAGAAGAAGATTTTAAGGTCCATTTGCACGTTTATGAAAATGCCGTATAAAGGAAAACAAACGTCTGCTGTATGACACATCTACACTCCAAGTATCGAGTTTGTGAATACCTCAGTTCTCATCATAGTTTATTTGACGACCGTCTCAACATTAATCAACCCATCAAACCATCAATCCACCCATCCATCCATCCATCCATTCATCCATCCGTATACATATATAGGTATATAGATACATAGATACATAGATACATAGACACATACATACATAGATACATCCATAGATACATCCATAGGTACATATATAAATAGATACATACACAGCCCACGGTCTATGACTATAACTCAGCTCTCTGCGGCCCGGATCTGGACCGCAATGAAAAAAAAAAACGGTCTTTTGGCCAAAATTCTGCTCTATCGGAGCAAATTTTTTCCCTGCCTACTCTTACCTCCCAACCGACCCCAGAAAAGATACGATTAACTTCTCCTAACGTCCAAAACCGCTTGCTTTCTGGAACATAACATACTCGACAAATTGTTTACCCATGGAGATCGCCATATATCTCGCTGCAGAGACCCCAGTTATTTCCATAGACCATTGCAGGACTGTGGTGGAGGCCGTATAACGCTTGGAACACACAGACCTGTACACAGGGCTACATGCTCTTTTGCTGCTCTAGAGAGGTTAACGCTAGTATCGGACTAGTTGGCCCTGCTAGAGAAATAAATTTGGCTGAGCTTTGGTCGGTTATCATTCTGCCGTTTCGGAACATCGGTTACACCAGCTACATTTCGGTGAAATTCCAAAGTCAAATTTTTTTCCATAACTCCATACAAACCTTTGTAAAATTTGACCCCCTTCAATCATTTATAGTAAAATTTGACCCCCCTAAAAACGGTTTTGTAAAAGTCGACCCCCCTGATTTCCACCGACCCTCCGCTCCCTGTAAAAAACGAATGCTCCCTAAGTAGTATCTTGTATCGAAGAAAATTCATGAAAAATTACCGATTTTGTCCCTTTGATCACACATAATCAGAATCATGTGTCACGTCTGTCGTGCATGGGTTTCGGAGGATATTAGAACTGCAAATGCTCCATTTTCTGTTATGCGCAAACATTTTCTATTTTCTACAGGCATTGTGAAACTCAGTTTTATGTACAGAGTTAACAGATATTATGTATGCTGTAAAGTTGCGTAGGTCCTTTTTATTTGGGAAGCATTATTTATGTTATGACCAAAAATTTGGCAGATCATACGAGGTGATCCCAAACTTTCTGTGATTGTGAATTTCCTACTTCCTATTGGTAAAAGGTACATTTATATCTGTCGTAGTAAAAAGAGGTGGCGATTTACTGAGCATTGGAAGAAGGATACATTTGATAGTAAATACGGCTTAAGATCAAAAAAGCGTTCACCAAAATTCGAGGATTTGAAACCCTTTTGGGAGAATATATTAGGTAGAAAATTTATATATGGTAGAAAATTTTAAATTGGAAGTGAATGACACCATTCAAAGAAGTCTCATTTCTGATATCCGTAAAATCAAGCAATCGGGGAAGGTATTTTTGCTGCTGACAAGACACATAACTTCTACAAGTTTAACGTTGATTGTTGTCAGAAACTGTTACGGGAAAACAGTACGAAGTCATACAATTTGGCAGATGACAATGTTTGCAAGAAGATTAATACAGAAGCATAGGAAATCGCAAGGTAACCCCATATTGCTGAAAGGATGGACACACTGGCTAAGCGACAAGCAGCTCTTACATTGAAAGACCACAAAGACAACTTCATGAATTATCCGACATGGCGGCTCATTAACCGTGCCAAGAACGAGATGTGCAAAGTAAGTAAACAAATAACTGACACAATAAATAAATATGACAGATCAAGTACAGGTATGAATCGATGGAGAAATTCCTCAGCTATCATTGACTTGTTTAAGTGAATACGGATTATGTCAAATGTTAATTCATTACATTTGATATTGTAAGCTTCCACATATCGATCTCGGGAAATCCCTCACGCAAATAATTGATTTTGTGAGAAAATATAAAGTGGTTAATGTCAAAAAACACTCAAGAAAGATCCCCCTCTTTGACAACATGGTGCCCTTGATTAAAAGGGAGATAGGGATTAATTCGATGTAGCAAAGGGAAGCTTCTATAGTGATATAGTATGTGAATTGGCGGGCCTCTTTATCCTGAAAAACCTCAAAAATAATTTTGACGAAGATAAACTTCATTTATACCGGGATGACGGGCTTGTTGTACTCAAAAATGTCACACAGAGGAAGGCAGAGAAGATAAAGAAAGAATTTACAAAGGTTTTTCATGAACTTGGTCTGAAAATTAGAATTGAGACGAAGCAGAAATCCTGTCACAGATTCCTTGCCAGAAGTATAATGGTAAACTCGGCATATTTGACGTCTACGGACATGTATAATTCTCGGAGATAAACTGACTGGTACGGCTACTATATCCACTTTCCATTCATAGATGTCGCAGAGTTGCGTGCTCTGACCAATTTACTCGATCAAGCTTGAACGCGAACGCTGGTGAGAGTATTTACGTTTTGAACCGAGTTTTGGCGGGCCTCATAACTTTCGCGAAGGGATGAGGTTATGTGTTTTAAAACGCGAAAAAATGTTCGCTTTACAAACTACAGCCTATGTTTTACATGTACCATCACACTAAACTTAAACATAAAGTTAACGTTCTTCATTTTGTGAAAACCTGTGTACCATAAACCCTCCTTTGAAGTGGAATGGCCCAACAGCGGAATGATATCAAAAAGTGATACGGTCGCCAGCGTTCCTTAGCAACCAATTTTCTGTGAGTACAGCGAGGAGGAAACAAGATCGATTTCAGTTGATTTCGTCCCTAATCTCAGAACTTTCAAAGGAAAGAAAAGTCATAACCAATGTATGCATGTGTGATAAAGGGGTAATCACACGAAGTTTGGTCGATACCGCGTCGTGATGCGTCCGCATTTTAACTCGTTGCTGTGCAACTCGTCAAAATACGGACACATCACTCGAATACGCCGTAGTATCGACAAACTTCGTGAAATAACCCCTAATTAGCATGTAAATGGAACAAAATGAAATACAGACTACATCTTACCACTTAGACCGTGATACTGTTGTCATATTGGCAGAATTAAGTGCATAATTAGGCATTTGGGGTGTTTCTCATTAAGGCGTTGTACCTGCACTTTTCCTTGTGCCAACCTTTTTATTAATACCATCATCATAATGCTATCGTTAAGTTTCGATCTCGTCTAGTTGAAGCTGGGGCAAAAGCGTTCCCCCGACCTTCTATTCTCTACAAATATGGCCATTTACAGAACGTTTGAAGTTGATCTATTCATAATGTCGATTTTTATAATGTCGATTTCTTTTGAGTTCACTTTCCATGAGTCTATTCTTGAGATGGAACCTGCCATCATTTCCCGGCTTGAATATTTATGGTTTGATGGTTTTAAACGAAGGAATACCAGCAAGACGGGACCACTGCAGCATTTTTAGTTCACATCTCGTCGAAAAACGACATTAACGCTTTCACTGCGTAATAAATTTTTAAACATGCATTCCTATGCGTAGTTTTCTATGGAAATATGGCCATATAAATATTGATTTACATGCATGAGCTGTATCTTTTTTATTATGAGAGTATTCAGGACAATTTTTTCATTGAGTATTACAAAATGACAGAGCATCATAAAAATGCACAAAAGGTCATGTGACCCACCTAGAAGGTCACGTGATCGTGGTGGCAATATTAGAATTTAGAAAAAAAATTCAAAAAATGTTGATTTTTTGGTTATTTCAATATATAAATGTATTTCATTTCAGCGTAACACTCTAAAAATACTTCATACGTTTTATAAACTGAAAATCAGTGGGGGAACACATACTCTAAAACATATTCTACATAAATGAGGTTAATATGCATATTTATTACAAGTTCATCTTCGAACAACAGGTATGATCTGACATTCAAAAGAGAGCTACATTATATGTAAGCTTATATACTGGTAGACAATCCGATGTGTAATTGTCGTTGATAGATTGATGTCGTACAACATCAACATGATACCCCATCATCGTTGTGACGTCGGTCACCAGCCCTTTGTCGCACTCTTCTCACAGCATGCTCAGCTGGCCTACCTTCCTGTCTTCCTTGTAATCTCTGTCTTTTCACGACTGGTTCGGGAACATATTCAAGGTGAGTATTAGAGTTGTTGTCGGGTGAAAGTTGACTTCCGCTATCTCCGTTGAGTTCAGTTTCGCGATCAGTGTCAATTTCACTATCACTATTCACAAAAAAAGACATGCTCAAAGGCTTCGTAGGTGTTAAACTGTGCCCGCCTCGCCATTTGTAAATACCCTCTGACAGAAAAACATCAACCGATTAGCGAGCCTTACAAATCAAGGCCGAGAAATGACCAAGTATGGCGGCATTGTTTACAAATTTGGCGCTCATGCTCATTTAGATTTGACCTCTACCTCTCAGCTACGTTAAGCTTGAGGAAATAGTCAACAAATATGACTGAGATCAGACAGAGCCAACGTATATCGAACGCATATAAACGCGTACGTTCCTAGCGCGTTTACTCGCCTCCCGCAGTCTGCCCGTTAGCGCAGAATGCGGTGAAAGTGTTAAATAGCTCACTAGTTCTAAATATCCAATGTTTTGTGCTTTTAAACAATCGTTGTTTAATAGCTACATTTTAATAATCATGTATTCAGTGTCGCTAAAAGTTTGAAATAAAAAATCATGAAAATATGAAAATACACTAAGAAAAGGCAAATACGCTGTTTAAGCTTTAAGCATAATAATGTCCGAAAATGTGGCCTATGTAACCTGTAAATCCGATCAAATTTAGTTGTATTTGATGTATGGTCTTATTACGGAGCTTCATTGACGTAACAAACCAGCTAATTATAATATTTCGAGCCCAAAAAAGTTACATCTATGAAAAACAAATCTACAATCAAGTTTCAATTTAATGCAGTATATTCTTCTCTGATTTGTGGCCAAGTTACACATATTAAAATTAGCTGATCGTAATTTGTCACTTACATAAAACTTTCAACTAAACTTAACATCGGCTAGACAATTGAATATCTAAATTTCAGTAAAATCATTGCATTCAGTGTTGACATGTGGTCTACTCACAAACATTGATTAGAGTTCAATTAAGTTATAATAACAATCAGTATACCTTGTACTGCATCAAAACGCAATAATACAGATAAATTCATACTAGTAAGTTGACTGTATTATAGAATAATACACGTGAATTCACACTAATCCACATGAATACAGGCTTGCTGAATACAAGCAATGGGTTATTAACTGTTTTCATCTGTATATGCACTATACAGCTAAAATACAGGCAATAATCCATGCAAATACAGCAAGTATTATTGGGTTTTCATGCAGTGTTAAATTGCACAAAGTTATATCTAATGAAATGCACCAAGTATCGACATGTGGCTCGATTTAATATCCTACTATTTTTACTACTATTAGCCTTTATTTAAACGCGATAAACTGTTGAGCCTTTGCCTGTTCTCACACTGTGTCGAGTAAAACAAAATTGACACTCTTTACATTAAAAAATACAGGAACAAAACTTTATACTGAATAAAATACAAAATGTAAAAACACTTCAAGTAAAAAAAATTTTAAAAACAAACACAAAAACTACGTAAAAGTGAGAGGATCCGATATATTTAAAAAGTGGCACTAACATTTTCCTTTGAATGATAGAGGTTAAGAGCTAGATTTAATCTCTCCAGGTAAAGTATTTAAGCAATATCCCCAGCCGCAGGAGGGTATACACGAGATTTTGGGACAATGCGCGACATATAGCACGAGCCAAAAGGCGAATGCTATATGGAGCGGATTGTACCAAAATCGAGTGGATAACCGACTGCGGCGGGGATTATTGCTATAATATTATATCAACCTGTGTGTTATTGTTGTCTTACTTGGGTATTTTCATCACTTTAAGCCCCAAATGCAGAAAACGGACGTCTGAGTGATGTAACGTCGGAAATTCTGCGCCCGAGACCGAGCATGTTTTGCTCACGTGTTCATACACGTGAGCATATGTCACAGCGATGTCTGTGTGTCTGTGTGTGTGTGTGTGTCTGTCTATCTATCTGTCTGTCTGTCTGTCTATCTGTCTGTGTGCTCGATATCTCAAAAACGGCTCCTCAGATCAGAATCAAATCTGGTACATAGATTCAGTTTGCAAATGGCAAGAACTGATTAGTTTTTGGTGGGTGTGGCTTGCTTACTTTTTGCTCATTTGCATAATTAATGGTTTTAGCAAAAAAAACAGAATGTGATATATAGTGACAACGACTGCAAACAATTTGATGAGATTTGCTACAAATGTTGATCATACCAAGATATATCAGCTGTGAAATATATTAAGGGGTGATATAAGAGATAATGAATAATTTGCATATTTAATTAACTATCCTAATTAGGGAAATATATCTGATTTGACTCGATCAAAATTGACAAAACATTGTATGTATATTGAAGATACTATGATTTAACATCATTGAAAGTGATTAAGCATTTTCACTTCATCAAACTCTCAATTTGCATATTTAATGAACTTTTGAAATTAGGGATATTTATTTGAATTGACATGACAAAAAATGATGAAACTTGCTATGTACATTAACGATACTATGATATAACATTGTTGAAAGCCATTAAGCATTTTTACTTCAGCCAAATACTTATTTGCATATTTAATAAACTTTCCTAATTAGATATATATATAAATATCTGAATTGACTAGACCAAAGTTGATGAAACTTGCTATATACATTGAAGATACTATGATATAACATTACTGAAAATCATTAAGCAGTTTTACTTCAGCAAATTCCTTATTTACATTTTTAATAAACGTCACTAATTAGGGATATATATCTTAACTTACTCGAACGAAGTTAATGAATCTTGCTACATATATTGAAGATGCTATAAAACAAC
Organism: Ptychodera flava; assembly: GCF_041260155.1. Taxonomy (NCBI): domain Eukaryota; kingdom Metazoa; phylum Hemichordata; class Enteropneusta; family Ptychoderidae; genus Ptychodera; species Ptychodera flava. Next base: position 26,284,425 of record NC_091928.1, on the reverse strand, counting down.
ATTATTGAAAGTCACTAAACTTTTTTTACTTCAGCCAATTCCTAATTTGCATATTTAATGAACTTTGCTATTTAGGGATATATATCTAAATTGACTGGACCAAAGTTGATGAAACTTGTCATGTACATTGAAGATACTATGATACAACATTATTGAAATTCATTAAGCACTTTTATTTCAGCCAATTCCTAATTTGCATATTTAATGAACATTCCTCATTAGGGATATATATCTGAATTAACTTAATTGCAGTTGTTGAAACTTGCTATGTACATCAAGGATACTATGATGTAACATTATTGAAAGTCAAAAGATATTTTTACTTCAGCCAATTCCTCATTTGCATATAAAATGAATTTTCCTTATTAGGGATACATATCTGAATTTACTTGATCAAAGTTGACGCAACTTGCTATATACATTAACGACACTAATGATACAACATTATTGAATGTCATTAAGTATTCGTACTTCAGCAAATTCCTTATTTGCATTTTCAATGATCTTTTCTAATTACGGGTATATACTGGGACTTACTTGATAAAAAGTTAGAAAACATCCTAAAATATTGATGATTATACCAGGTTAAAACAATATTGAAAGTCATTGCACATTTTCATGTCAGCTAATGTATAATTTGCATATCTAATGAGCCTTCACAGTTTGGTACATATGGTTTGAAGGACTTGGCCAAAGGTAATTACTCTTGCTATATAAAGTGGTGATACAATGACAGCAGTCAAAGAAATTTAATATTTTTATTTCGGCTAATTAAATATTTGTATACTTCATGGTCTTTTAGAATTAATTTGGTGAATATACGGCTAGTTTTCAATCAGGTTCGAACCCACAACATACTGCATCAGTCGCCTAGCGGAGAGGCAGCAGACAGAACCGCACAGCTAAATCCCAACTCTCAAAAAAAAGTGGTTCAATAGCCGGCTAAGTTGTTACATTTTTCTGACTGCCACCACTTCAATATTGTTCATTATGTTGATCATAATACTTTCACTGAAGTTGCAAACATGTGGCAAAGGTTCATTTCACAAATAACTGCAATATATAATGAAACACGTGAGCATTTTCAGTTCATATCTGGTAATAAGTTTAGATTCCGTACAGGCACACAGTATCCTACGATAAATACGCATTGCATTCATCGATATTGCATTTTATTCGCATTCAACACGAACACTATACTTGTCAAAAATACCTGCTGCAGTCACACAGAAAATTGGTCAAGAGTTCAAATCAAAAGAAAAAAGTAACAATTTTTTTCGTAAATGTACATAAGAACAATAGTCCTGGCTTTTTTGGCATTCTAAAAATAGATTTGTCTCATTCTGTACCGCATATGCGTTTACGATATACGTCGACCGTCGCGACATTCAGCGTTGTTACAGTGAAGTTACAGGATCTATTCTTGATGGATAATTTGGACGTTAATTGTACCCGAAAAGAAGCTGTTTTGAAATAATCCAGACGTGCGATGACTGCAACTGTGATGAACACTTGTGCAGAGTGCGTTGCCCGATGCAGCGAGAGCTGGACGCTTACACTGCTAGTTGCATTTGATGTCAAATTTCGTCGCAATCGCCAGGAGTCATCCCATTGTTATTCTGAACTTCTTGGTCTACATCGTTAGGCGACCACGGTCTGTTACAGCCCAAACTTTGGTAATGAATATCTGACATACCGTTACTGTGAGGAAGTGTCAATTTATTAGTGTATGAGCGAATACTATCTTCATTTTAAAGAGTGGTAGGATATATCGCGCCTCGACTCTCGCAATATCAAGCAAAGTGCACGGTGCGCTGTCGCCGTAATGCAATAATTTGTGTGCATCACATCCCAAATGTGCTGCCTCAGAGATGTCTTTCATCATCGATCCCAACTTATTTACACCAAGAGGTGAGTTACAGACCCACACTTTATCTGTGTCTCAAAATTCGGTCTCTGATCTTTGAAACAAATGGACTGTTTCGGTTTTTCTCGAGGGTCTATGGTTTAGATAGGTACGTTAAAATGCACAGACCGGGCAATTTTCGAAAATGCTGGTTTAGGGGCCCGTTTTACCACCGCTATCAGTGCTAAAACAGTATTTTAGCATCAGTGGAATGAGATCTGGTCCAATCAGAATGGCGCATGGTAGCATGATATAATATAATCAATATTTTAACCCCATTGTATAAAAAACTTCTTTTGAAAAATTTGGTTCTATGCACTCGAATATACAAATCTTCTCTGTTTGCAGACCTGGTGTTACGTCTGTGGATCTGCTTCACACCTCTAAAAACAGTAAGATAACTTTGTACATTAAAACTGATTCATTACATAAAAGTCTTTCACGAATTGACAACCACTTAAAAGATTTAAATAAAACATAACTTGGAGTATTAAAATCTTGATCTAAAATCACTCTAGCAACAGATTTTTGTTGTCTTTCTATTCGAGACGAAAGAGTAGTTGGACAATAACCCCATATTTTCGAACAATAATCAAAATGAGGTTAAATGAAACAATTATAAAACGTCAACATTGTTTTTTTTTCTCGTTAAAAATGGTCGCATACGCTTAAGTGTAAAATCTTAAAAGCAACTTACTACCTACTTTACTGACATGTTTATCCCTGGTCGAAGTATCATCAATTGACTGACCTATAAGGTTATCTTGCTTAACACATTCAAACTGCTCGTTACTGTAAAAAATATTTATACATTTGTCTGTTATAGACTTTTTCTTGGAGGTTTCAATGACCATCACCTTGTTCTTGTCTGAATTTATACACATATTATTATTACAACACCAGCTCAAAATGGATGTCATGTCACCATTTAGCTTGGTTTCAAGTTCGTGAATCTTGTGGCCCACTGCCTGTGCCGCTGTGTCGTCAACATACATATTGATTGCTGAATTGTCTAATGCTAAGGGAAGATCATTTAATAAAAAGTAGGAAGAAAAGAGGGCCTAGAATTGATCCCTGAGGGAAAGAGCGTCACTCAAGGTCCCATTAAAGCTAACTGACTGGGATCTTTTTTTAAATATGATGCAAAGAAAAGAACGGTCTTGTCGGAACACCCAATAAAGTTTCAATTTTGCAGCAACATATTGTGATTTACAAGGTCAAATGCTTTCCTGAAGTCTATCAACAAAAGCCCAATAAGGCTGTTCACGGTACTGTAGATTTCCAATAATTCATTATGATTTGTATCCTCGGACATTCCTCAGAGAAGTCTACCAGGTCTCCCATGTGTAGACAAATTCATAGACTAGTTATAAAAATTCTGAAAACGTACTTTTAAGAACACCATTCTTCTCAATTCTCATTTTTAATGATTTGGAAAATTATGCAAGATTGAAAGAGGAGATAGCATTTTTGTAAAATTTTCACTGCTTTTGTCTTCAGCTATACAGAATAATGTGATGGAAAGTAGGGAGACTAGTTGCACTTGTTTTTTGATAAAAAAAGATATTGATTTTTTCCAATGGAAATGACAAAAGAAATTTGCATTCTACGTTTTCTCAGAGAATGACCCCTTCAGTTTGTCATAACTTGCTGCCTTAAAATCATGGCATTTCTATTACCTACAGAATGTGACTTTTGTGGTTGTTGAAAGGTTATTTGGAAACTTTCATCCAAATATCTAAACGTACTTTTACTGGATATTATTTAAAAATTATGATGATGCTGCATATTATTGCTTATTTGCAGAACAGAAAAAGTTATAAGAAAAGTATTCTTCAAGGATACAAATGAGAACTCTTTCTGGGTGTGTTGTCCAGATATGATCGATGCAGATGTTGGTATTGTTTGTTATTCTTGTAGGTGATTTGATCATGTTCACCGGTCTATTGGAATAGCAAAGCGAATTCCATTGTTTACAGTTACTGTTATCAGTTAAAGTGTCAATGCTGAGATCACCCATGATGATTGTTTCAATATCTTCACTACATGAGCGATCCAAGGTTGATTCAAAAGTGGAAAACCATGACGAAGCAGAATCAGGAGGTCTGTCCACAGTACATAATAGGATTGGTTTTGAATTGGTGAGACGTATTTGTATCCACTGTTTTTCGATGTTGCTTGATGAAGATCTTCACGTTCTTTGTATTTAAGGTTAGATAACACACACATAGCAACACCTCCGCCAGATCTTATGGAACGATCTCTCCTAATGAGAGTATAGCCCGTGATACTACAGGTATCATCGCCGTAACTGTCATTCAGCCAAGTTTCGGTGATGCTGCAAACTTTTAGCTTTGATTCTAACAAAACTCCAAGTACAGATCGATATGTCTTTTGGGCATTTTGGAGAATCATGAGGTGTGATGAGAGAATAATGAGAGGCACTGGCATTTGTCACATGGTCAGGTGGTTCAAAGTCAAGGCATGTGTCACAATACCATTTGAGAATTGTTGCGTCATTACTTTCGACCAGCCGTCGGTCTAGGCAATATTTGTGCCATGATTTATGGCATCTAATACAGTAGACTTGAAAATTCGAAAAAAAAAATAAATCTGAAAGTTACAAACTGTACATACTTCGAGCTTATTCTGTTCATGTTGATCAGGTCCATCACTTAGGCTATTATCTGGTGTGGGTCCTGGATTTAGATCATCATCGTTGGGGATTTAGATCATCATCGTTGGATAGTTAAAAACACAGGATGGCTAGATAGCATGAAGTGTTGACACTTCTGGATGGCTTTCCGTTGCACACCGGGCCCATCATTCCTACACTGAGACATATATCATAATTTCCTTACATAGAAATTGTCAACCTGCTGGGCAGTCGGCCACATCACAGAACCAGTATTCAGTACTTTTAGGTCTGTTAGATCATGGCAATACAGGTTTGGGGACAAACATTTAAGGAGCACTGCGAGCGCACACCCGACCACGGCAGCCATATTTGCAAATAAGCTAGTACGTTCCAAACACTTTACGTTTAGTAATTATTTCCGCCGCAGGCGGTTAAACAAGAGCTTTTGGTACAATTCTCGACGTAGGCGAGTGTTTTATGCAGCCAAGTGTACGAAAACCGAGTGTATACCCGACTGCGGCGGGTGTTTTGCTATTATATTATATCGACCTACTTGTCTTCGTCGTTTTATTAGGGTATTCTCGTCAATTTACACCCTAAATGCAGCAAAGTGACGTCTGAGAGATTAAACGTAGGAAATTCAATTTTAGAGGTAAATATTACTGTATCCAACGACAATGCGTACACGCATTACGTTCATTAACATTGTATTTTCTTCAGATTACAACGCAATCACCAGCTTGTTAAAAACGACCCACTGCTGATACAGCAAACGGGTCAAGAGTTCAAAGCAATAACATTGTTTACGTAAAATTAAATAAGAACAATAAACTTGCTATATTTGATGAATAATGTGGACGTATACTGAGCCAGAAAACGTCCAGTTTTGAAATAACCCGGAAGTAGCATGACTGCATTTGTGATGAACACCTGTGCAGTGTATGTTGACGTTTGTCGCAGTCGTATGAGTCATTGCATTGTAATTTTAAACTTCTAACATTCTTCTCTGTTATAGCCAAAACGTTTTGGAAGAGCATCTGACATTCCTTTACTCTGAGGAAGTGTCAACTTATTTGTGTATGAACTTCATATTACGAGCGGCGAAGTATATTACTTGTCGTGTCTCGACTCCCGCTGAATAAAGCAATGCGCACGTTGTTATCAACAGTCTAGATTGCTTGATTGGATTACCCCTACCGGGGAGACATGGATTGGTCTCGGAATTTGTCGCCCCTTTTCACAATCATCGAGAGAGAAGTGAACAACTTGCTAACTTTAAAATTGGTGATTCATACTTTAAAAACATAATGAAGTATTCTTCTACAGTGTGTTGACTAAGACAACAATACCATTTCCAATACAAGTATACTATTCAAATATCCCGCAAGATATCTTCTGTGGAGTGATTAACGTGCAGTAATTTTAGGTATTTTTAATATACGCTAAGTCCAGTTTTATGAAAGATTAAATCTACATTGTTGAAACGAAAAATGTTGTAATAAACGATAAAAATGACATGAAAATTGCATGCACAAAGCCAAATAAGATGTCATTTTTCATTAAACGAAGCCCCTTCCAAACCTAGAATGGCGAAGCATTACCCTAATCAAGATGTTGCAAGGTCTACATAATTGACTGCTAATGACCTCGAAGGTCAAAAATTATATTTGCAAATTTGGCAAAACCTACCGGCCATGCTTAATATAAATTGTGTAATGGCGGGTGTTTTGCTATTATAGGCAAGGCCTAATGAAAAATCCGTCTTTTTCTGGCTCGCTTTAAAGCAAAACTTGAAATGTTTTATAAATTGCCTAGTCATCAAAATATTGAGTTTATAGTTTTGGATAGAATTTCACTCGAAATCATCTTTTAATATAGTCACAAATCGTTTCCTTGATTCCTTAAGCGATTCTGATTCATTCAGTCGACGCTTTATACTTTGTGCTACGTCGAATCGTGTTGTGTAGTTGTAGCACAGAACGTCTATAATACGATCACGCCATGTATCTATATCGCCTTCAATATCGATATCATTTACCCCGACCTGGACTATCATATGCTTTGCTTCATTCGGAAATTCTTTTCTAATGAATTGAGCTAGTCCAGAATGACTTGTTACAAGAACTGGTATACCTATTGCCATCGCTTCAAGACCAGCCATACCGAATGGTTCACTTCGAGAAGACAAGAGGACGAGGTTGCTTTGTTTTATATCTTGTAAATTTTTTTCTTTTGTGCCATACAGGGGTAGCTTGATTTTCAGATATTTGTCCTTGGCAGACAATTTTGTAAAGATATTTTTTTTTATTTCTTCTCGCTGATGATTTTGCACACCTTTGATTATAAACGATGGTAGTTGCCGCGCCATATCGTGGAATGTCTTCGCGACACGGCTAAACGCTGTGGCAATAAACATGTTATAACCTTGCATATTCCATGGGCCTATTATGTGTTCGTAAGTAAGAACTTGCATGAGATTGCCTTCGCGCGGTGGATTGACCTTCAAATCAAACAAATCTTCTTCAGGAAAAGGAACATATTCAAAATGTTTGATATCTTTTTCTGAAGCTTCAAATTTCTTATTTATAACAGAGAACACTTTTGGGCCAACAGAGAACACGACAGTGGCCTTTTCCGCTGTTTTTATCATGTCACTTTCCCAATCCTCATAGCGTTCCGGTTCAAATTCTTCCATTTCCTCAGGAATATCACTGATGAAAAGAAAAAGACGACTGTTTTTAAATTTCTTCTCTTTTATAGAAATTGCTGATCCTGACGTCACGGGTATGTGGCCAATAATTATGTCCAGGTCTTGTATTTTTTCTATTTGAGACAAGTCACATTCATTGTAGGATTGAAGACAGTCAAAGTTTGACTTCTCGTGGCAAATATGATCTGCTACTACAATATAATGTTCGCTTGCTCCAGAAACGTCGATTGGACAGCGATTCCTGTCAAGAACAGTCTCGTGAACCTCAAACCCAGCGCCTTTGGCTTCGAAAGCTATCTGACGATTAAGGTTTGATGGACCTTTGTAAGATTTTTCCCATTCGTCATTGAGGATCAAAATCGCCCTGTAATAGAAAAGAAGATAACATCGTGGGCGATATAAATAGAACTATCAATACTGAGAAAAGAATTCATATATTGCTACTAGAGCTTTCGATTATATTTTTCGCTTCTTACAACCATAATGTCATTTAGAGAGAAGCTGCGAAAATTCTTCAAACTTAAGCGTTTTTGGTGGAAAAGTAAGAAATGGCTCTTTTCTTTCTTTCAGAGTATTTCACCAAGGAAAAGTCGAACTATGGCGAAAATTTGCGGCGTCTCTTTCCAGCAAACTCAAAATTAGGTGTTACAGAAAGATTTAGTTGTTAATACCCAATGTTGCCCGTTGCTATTTCAGATCATCATTCGTATCATTTGTGCTGTGTCAGACATGACTGTAACAAGTGTAACAGGGCAGGTAAACTGTATACAGACTAAGCTACTTGTATCAGTTAATAATGCAGTTTAGGAACATACGTGTACATTTGTCATTAATTGCTGATTTGTATTATTATTATTCTTATTATGATCATTATTATTATTATTATTATTATTATTATTATTAGTAGTAGTAGTAGTAGTAGTAGTAGTAGTAGTAGTAGTAGTAGTAGTAGTAGTAGTAGTAGTAGGCTTTATTTAAAGAGGGTAATCTGAGTCACAAATCAAATTATAGTTTACATCAGAGCCATCTGAGAGCTTGACAAAAGTACATGCGTATAAATAATAAATACAATGTACATGTACATACAGCAAGTGTTTAAAATAAGGATGAGTAACATCTTAATTCATTACAACAAAAGAAAATAAATTAATTTAAATCTGAACCCTCATTTGTAAATTTCGTCATAAGATTATCTAGCAACTTTACTTTAAAGTGGGTAAAATTGAGCTATTTCTAATCGCAGGGGGAATTGTATCCCAAGTACTCGCAGCACGGAAAGAGAAAGTCTTTTGACCTGTTGCAGTCTTGAATTTTCAAATTGGAAGATACAAATTTCCATGACTGGCATCACGGGTGTTTGATGAAATTTGATGAAAAACATCAGTCACATAAGGGGGTGCGAGGCCATGCAATGATTTGAATGTCAGTAACGCCGTGACGTAGATAATACGTAGACAAATCGGCAACCAGTGCAAAGTAAAAAAGATAGTTCGTGAGGGAACACTCATGTCAACCCCTAAAATTACTCTTCCAGCCCTCTTCAGGAGTTTGTAAATACGGTGAAGATTTGACTTTGAAATATTGCCCCAAACAGTGCAACAATAATCAATCAAAGAAATGAACAGTGCATTTTACACAACCAAAAGAGTACTCGTAGTGGTAAATGGACGTAGTTTGCGTAGGATACCAATTTTGATAGAAAGTTTCTTACACAGGTTATCAACGTGAACATCCCAACTTAAAGCTGAATCATTTGAATCGCTTAAGAGGATGTGAGAAGAGGCAATAGAGATAACTGTTTCGTGTATTGTGACACAAATAGAGGCCCCAAATTTTAGCGCAAGAAGCAAATACCATACTTTTACTTTTCTCAGTGTTGACTGTTATAGCATTATAAGAAACCGACGATGAGATTGGGACTGTAACCTCCACAAATGTAATTATATAATCGCAATCATACCAATCCATAATCCAATGACAGTAGGTCAGAATTCGCAAGGCAATAGTTGTAAACATAGACACAAAACAACACAGAACAGACAGTAAATGGACGGTACACAAACAAAGTCATATTTATGAAAGAAAGATATATGGACCTCTGGCCAGAAGACCAAGAAGTGATGTCAGGTGTTTCGAAAATAGTAAGCGCATCCTGCCCCACATGTGGCACCCGCCATATATCAATCTATAAGTCAGATAGGTAGTGGTCACTAACTAAGGCCCAATGTCACCGATGCCATAAATGTAATAAAACAACCACAAATGTAATAAACAGTCAACCATTAATGTAACAACCCGCAACCACAAATGTAATAAACAAATTAATCATAAATGTAATAAAACTCAACCATAAATGTAATATACTTGAACTTGCATATGTGACCATTTGTTTATCAATGCCCTGAATAATAATAAATTTATTAAGACTAGTGTAATGTTATTGCATACTTTCCTGAAACTAAGTTTCCTTTCCGAAACACAGAATAGAGTACTTTGAGAACACTATCAGAAAACGGCGAGGAACCGATCAAACCTTTAGATAATGGAAGTGGAACAGCAGTTCTAGACGCTGATAATTACATAATAAGAAAGCGTCAAAATACATCGTCAACCAGTGATACCACACAAAGTTTATGACAGATGACTCAGAACAAATAACAGAGAAATATACAACCTTATAACAGAAATTTACGACACAAAACATGTTAACGAGAACATATATCCATATTTCAATCTAGTCAAAAAACATTACGAACACTACCTTGGACACAGTAGAACAAAATTCGACATCATAACATCCCAGCAAAAGAACACACTTCAAGTGGGACAACATAGGAATACCGAAAATCTATCGATTATTCCACACAATTTATCCGCTGAAGATGAATTTGAGGCGACTGATTAAGAAATTAAGTACGGCAGTTTTCGAAAATTCAGTGGAGATTTTTCATGCACCTCGCATCTTGCCTTCTGTCTATAACAAAATTGTGTTTTTTCAGATTTAAGGTAGCTTTCCGCCTTTGCGACGACCTATTTTCAAACGTGAATTTTGCCATCAAGATGTGTACTTTTACCCAAGTATTATATATCACCTGAAAGCTATTTCTATGAATTTTTTTGTTTTATCGAGAAAATTAGTGTGCGATGAATTTTTTTGAAGATCTTAGTGAAAGTGTAAAGAAAATGGGTGGTCTCACGTAAAAAAGTTTAAGTCTGAGCGGAGAGGGGCTATTGTTTAGGTGTTAACGGGCAATTGGTCTTCAGAATACTGGCTACAAAACCGTGTCTCAGATTTTTGAAAAAGGCCTTAGTTTTTTCACATCGTTGAGTCAAAGTTTATCCACCGATTAGTCTCACAATGCCGCCTAATTAAGCAGCAATAACTCGACTTTAAAAATCTTCATAAAAAAACTGAGACACGGTTTTGGAGACAACATACTTGACAAACGTCTGTGAAAATCTGGTGAACTTCCGTTCACGCGTTCTCGAATTAAACTCTTTTGAACGTGCTGCAATGTGACAAAATGCCGAACTGAGAAAAAGGCGATTTAGTAAATTGGTTTGGGTTTTTCCTTCTGAATGGGAATAAACAATGTACCCAACGGACAAAACACTAAAACCAGATAGTGAAATCAAAGTGTTCAACTTCAACAGTATATTCACTCATTGAAATCAGTGTCAACGGTCGAAATGAGGCTAAAAAGGGTGAATTTTGGGAGCGTTGTACTCTTTTTAGAGCGCAATCTACACAGTAGTTGATGAGTAAATAAACTTGGGGAGTGCCAGGGAAGGGATTATGGATAATCTGTTGACTGATTAGTTGTAAGGTTTAAATAGAGTATTAACTGTCCGACCTAACTGTCGGAACTGCTACGGCATCTCGATGCCGTCTACACGAGCGCTTGGACTTATTACCTCCATGACAAGCGTACACTATAGTGTAAGTTTAGGGCAGCATTCGATTCGACCTCGGAAACGACTCACGGCTGCGGAATGAAAGCGAGCCCGATGAGTGATATAGGGAAAACAATATTGGCTGACAACAAAAATATCTGCGTTTGTATGTGGATGTACATTTGCGGTGTCTGTGATCATGGAGATAAAAAGAACAGCTCCATGCTGTGATCCATTACGGTTAGAGTAACCGAGGATTCTAGTGAGCAGCCATTTTTAGATCTTCACGCGCCTTGAAAACCGATTAACACTAATCAAACTACGAGCATTTCTGAGACAATAGTTCGTCCTCACTCTGTACAGCATTTCTGTGGGTGAAGACCGTTTCTGGAGTCATTTATGCTAAAATGAGCCAATCGCCTGTCGGCGGCATAGAAGTCAAAGGAGAGAAGTTGAGAAAACATGAACATAGAGAAAAGTACGTCATTTCGTCAAGCGCAAGTTGCATGCGATAGACCGCTCGTCAAGCTGTCGTTCGTATCCAACATGAATGAGTACCATCGATTCCAGGCGAATATGATATTAGACCCGTCTTCATTACATGTAAATTTCAGGATTAGGATGGTGTTTTGCACTGTATTCAAGTAGTTAGCCCGTAAGCGTCTCATTCAATGGTTTACCGACCAATGATGACATGTTGATGAAAACTCAGGGCGATTACGTTATTACGTTGTGACGGTCAAATTCATATTGAAATTTGTCTTCGGTCCTGCAGCATTTTGGCTACTGCCATGATAACTGATAACAATGTTGTCGTGTCCATTCCCATAAAATCATTTGATTCACATTCGTCCAGTGTACGATGAACATTTGTTAGTTGACGTATGTTTTTACCTTGTCAAGGTCGGTAACGAAATGGGACAAGGAAAAACGGGACCGCGGGATTGAAACGACTTCGACATTATCAGTTCACTGCCATTGTGCCAAAACGTCTGCAAACCAAAGCAGCTATTGTTTTGTGGCGTGTGATTTCTGCATCGCTACGTATTTTGCCTTGGGAAAATTTCCTGTCGATGTCTTGAAGCCCATGCAATTTGTTTCCACCTTGTATTTTCTAATCCCAAGTAGTTCAAGTGCCGCAGTTTCTGATATTTCATTTTTATTCATAAATTGTTCAACTCACTCAGTATTCTCATCGAACGGACAATGTCGGGTTTCTAGATCTTTTGGCGCAAAGTCATTTCGGCCGCACAACTTCCGACGCCAAGACTTTTAGGCAACGCGACTAAAGACGTTTCGGCACTACCTGGTTGGGGGAACTCGTGGCAAATGTTACAAATCAAAACACTGAGAAGTATAGTGTCGGCATTCACATGCTTTAAAGTTTGTGAGAACATGGTGAAAAACCGTGAGAAAAGAGTTTCATATCATTTTCAATAGCAATAGCCGCCGACACTGTCAAAGTTTGAAAAGCGGCGCCTAAACGGCACTGTAAAAGCCATACTGGTCAGAACGCAAAGGTCACGCTTATGAATATGACTGGTCTGTCAGTTGCTTATAAGTTTGAAGGGAAAAAAATAAATCGTAACGGGGGTGTTCGAAATGTCTTGGGGCCAAAGAAGCCGAAACTTCGGCCGAAAGAGGCTGAATGTTGCTTGAATGTTGAAGATGTGAAGGGTGTCTGTTGCGGTATTCAAGTGTTCCCGCTGTCACTGAGGCCGCCAGTGGAACGTACCATTTATGTATACGGGACAGCCTCTTCAAAGATGTTTAACATTACGAAACTTATCCACCACTCCTGGTGCTTTTACAAAAGCACAAAAATGTCCCAGATAAAACATTTAGTGTGTGGGCCATTTTTGTAATCTGAAATTGTACCGTCAACAATGTCATAAGTCTGACCTTGTCCGATTGTGTCAATAAATTATGATCTTTTGGGAGCGGCCACCCCTATGAGAAAAACGGTAAGACCCACCTTTCGCCAGGTACAGTCTATGGTCTTGACCCACGCAGTGAACGGTAGGTGTTAATGGGATTTTCACAGCGGATGTTGTCTAAGTGCATGTGAATACTGTGACGCTGCTTGCTTAGTGTAATCCCTTGTCAATCAAGACTTAACGGTAGTCTCAAATGCCAAAATGTACACCTGTGCCTCTCGTACATTTTTATTCCAAAATTTCACCCAAAAACAGGAACTTCACGACCAAGATATTCTACACACAAGGAAGATCAATGTTACAGGAATACTTTTCAGGGATAAAAGAAAAATCGTGTTTTTATCTCAAAATACCAAAACAAAGGCAGAAAGCTACCTTAATTGGTTTCTTTCACCATGTTGCAAGTGATATAGCTACCTGTTTGCCTTTTCTCCAGTTCTGTCCGTCTCGCTCCAGCATTAGTGTCATTGCATTTTGCAGTTTTTGCTGATTTTTTATAGTCCAACTTTCGAAACACCTGACATCACTTCTTGGTCTTTTGGCCAGAGGTCCATATATCTTTCTTTCATGAATTTGACTTTGTTTGTGTACCGTTTATTTACTGTCTGTTCTGTGCTGTTTTGTGTCTACGTTTACAACTATTGTCTTACAAATTTTGACCTAGTGTTATTGGATTATGGATTGGTATGATTGCGATTATTTTGCTTAGTATTTTCAGTAATTTAAAATCATTTGCCATTACGCTTTTGTCTGATTTCATTTTTGCTTTTCGTCTCAAAATTTTAATTGATTTGATATGTAATTTTCTGTACATGAGATTAATTTTAGTAATAAACGTTAATTTGAAAAAAATCTTTTTCTTCTTCTTCTTCTTCTTCTGTCATATTGGATAGACGTACAGAAGAAGGGCTCCTACTTGTTTTGATTTTCTACCAGTCAGAAGTGCCATCCTTCGTCAATTGTCATCAGTTTGCATTGTGAGTAGTGTTTAGTTCTTTTGGGTCTTGTTTCCGACTAGGTGGATTTCCTTCGATTTTATTTTTGTCATTTGTTAACCCGTGGTCGGCAATATGGCCGCCCGGGAGGACCAGCCATTTTGGAATGTGACACGCAAGCATGCTGTCAGGTGTACTAATATAGAAGGTGTTCCTGTTGAAAGCTATGTTGAAGAGATTGCAAAGAAATTTGGAAGTGAAAATGTTTTTGCTGCATCTAGAATGAATAATTCCATTGTTGTGTCGGTAATGTTGAAAGCATCGTTGAATCGAAGTTCGCTTTGTTTGATGAATTAGTTAATGTGGAACACATGGTGAAACCGGCTTCAAAATTAATTCTGTCAAATGTTCCTGCTTTCATTTCTGACGAAGTTTTGGAAGAATATTTATGGAAACTTGGTAGAGTTGTTGGAAATAATAGAGCAATCCCTGTTGGTTGTAAAAACGCTTCGCTGAAGCATGTAAAGTCATTTAGATGACAAGCTCATGTTTTGTTGCACAATGAGAATATCAGTGGTGTGATTCAGATTAAACATGATAATCGTTTTTATTCTGTTTACGTATCTGTGATGAATTGCGTTGTTTTTCTTGTTGACTAAAAGGTCATATTCGCAACCGTTGTCCTCACTATAGATCTGCAGAAAACAACGATAACCACACTGGAAATGGTCTAAAAAGACGATACTTGTGTTGATGAAAACTCAGGTTTAATGGATGTAGTTGGAAGTCGTGAAAATGTAAATGAGGGTGTTGATCAGCATATGAATACCCGTGGAATTAACCCCTCAACTTTGAGTAACACCTCAACGTCAACTCGCTTTGTTGAAAATAGTGAGGCACAATCAGAGTCCGCTCACAAAGTCACATCTGTTGATGAAAATTCTGTAGATCAAAGACCTCTGACCGGTGAAAACAGTCAACCCACTGACGCTCAAGAGAAGGAAAAAGGTGTTAATTCTGTTGCAGACGTCCATGCCGATGAAGACAGAGTACAAACCCCTGCTTTCCTTCGTTCCCTCTGCTCCCCTCAACATGATCATACATGTACCAAGTACGTCAATTTCAATATTTCCTATATTCTATCAGATATTGTGTATTTTATTCTGATGCAGGTTGCTGTTCCATCACTGCAAATTTCCAATGGCATCTTCCAAAGATGTTTTGCTGTGTTTGAAGAGGAGTGTGCCATGCTTGACCTGGAAATGTTTTGCTATTAGTTCAAGAATGAAGATAACGTAGATGCTCTAATTCTAAAGCCAGCCAACTTTGACACATATCAAGCAACGTTAAATCAAGCTGTGGCTTTAGATTAATAGGCAAACATGGATGAAGATGAAGCCAAGGAAATAGAAGACGACCTACAGATAGTTCTTCACAACAGTGACGATGACAGTGAGGAAGAGGAGGAGGAGGAAGGCATGTCACTAGCATCAATGAAAGGAGAGATAACATATTAGAAGAAGCACATTCAAAGGTTAACTCTAAAACTCTTTACCTTCCAGTACTTGAATTCATATAATCAGCTTCTGTTAGTAATGTTTCAGAATATAAGTTATACCATATATTTTGTCCTGGAGAGAGAAGAAGCAGCAGATTTGAAAGCCAGACTACCGAAGGAGGCAGGGTACTCTATCAGACAACTTGATAGAGCACTGAATTCAATTCATGTTGCCAGACAAGTATACCATGGGCGATCGTTTATAGGAAACCATGTACACAAATGCTGCAAGGTTGATTCCTTTTAACAAGTATAACTTGTTCTTACTTTTAAAGTTGAAGCATTGATGAGATATGCTGCATCAATAATTTCCTATGATTAACTTAATCAAAGTTTTAATCAAAATAAATTTTGTTTATCATGTTGTTTATTTAACATCACCACTATTCTCCTTCTGCTTCACAGCAGTAGTTCTAACATTTTTCTATTATTTTCATGCCTCTTCAACATTTTCTACAGATGTCTGTTAATAAAATGTTTGAAAGATGGGAGTAGGTTTTGTGGGTGAGGAAGGTGTGGAGGTCATTCACCTACACTTGAGCATGGCAGCAAGGCAGTATACCTCAATGCCTGATAACCTGGAGAGGTTGAAGTGTTTGGTGAAAAACCACCACATCAGACGCATCCAACAAACCCAAAGCCTCTAGTCATGAAAGCAAAAAAAGATTTCATGTTAAGTGTTAAAATAACAAAGTATTTGAAATGAACAATTCAGTGCATTAAAGTGTACACAAAAAGAGATACACTGTATCAGTAAAAACCGTGAATGCAGTGTTTTTATGCCTCTTTGATAAAGTGGCTGCTTTCAGATGGATTAAGAATCAATACATATTATTTAAGTATTAAACGAAAATCCTTTAGAAGCAGATCTGCAATTTAATTGAAAATCACTACTTCAGCGGATAGTAATGGCAAATTTTAAATTTGACCTCAATCCTATGGTTTGTGTGTTTGCATGTAATATGTAAGTGAAATGTCACCATTAAGGATGTTTTAACCGTAAATTTTAATTTAGATATAGATTATCGATGTCAAATTGCGAACTAGATGACAGGTTTTTCCATGTATTACATTATTCTCCCGAGTAGACCATTATGGTACAATGGTTGGTATTGGTACAGTGCTCTTTTTTATGGTAATATTCACTTTGGAAGCTGGCAAAAACCATTGTTATTGTTTCATTTCTATTGTAAAGGAGTGTAACAGTTTTCTTCATTGAAAATAGTTCATCAAAAGGGACAAGTAAAAGGTCTTAGTTGGTGTTGTGTAATGCTATAATCATAGAAACAGTATTTGAATAGTTGGACTGTAGAAGGCGCTCTGATAGGTTGTTTTTGTTTCTTTACTCCAGATGAATTTGCAATAGGAAACGCCTTTGTGGGAGGGTGTGTTGATCTCCATGAGACTTGTCTCTGAGGGCTGGATGAAGCTGAGCATGTTTTATCTATTTTTATCCACCAAACGCTTGCCACCGCCTCACACAACCAACTGCAAATGTCTTGCTCTTGAGAGACATAGAGAAATAATGTAAGTCCAGAAGCATGTAGTACTCATGAAACTTGGCCTCATCATCCATAAGAGGGGCCGTAAAATTGTAAAATAAGCTGCAAGTCCTCATCTGTCAAAGACAGCTGTCTCTCGTCCTTAACATTTTGGCTCTGTGTCTGTCTTCTCCAGTTTTGGATCCGCTGTATCTGCTCTATGTACGCCTGTCTGTCTCGATTGAATTTCTCGTATGCCCTGTTGTGCCTTTCTCTCTTTGCGTCAAAGGCTTCTCCTGGCCAAACAATTTCTTGGCAAGCGTATTTCCTTCATTGAGAGTAGTCGTCTTGAGAATCGCCCCTACAACAGTTTTCCCATCCGCTGCTGCCATGCTTTGAGCTCAAAGAGTGGGGTCTTTCTTCTTCTACCCATTTGGAGCTGGACAGCAGGGATCCATATTATCTCATGCCAACATTTACCTTCTCCTTTAGAGTGAGTTAGTAAGCTACAGAGATCAGAAGAGCCACCATTGGCATCCCCATTAGTCCTATAACGGCAGTCAGCGTGAGCACCACAGCTGGGACATAGATAAGGAGAAGATAGGCGGCCAACACTCCTTGGTTCACGTATATGTCACCCTTGAGCCTGCATACCAGCTTGTATGATTTCTCATACTCTACAAATCTGTCCTCCAATGATGCAACAAGCCCGTCTTTGTCCATCGTTCTATAATGAGCGAGACATCTGAGGGGAAATAATGAAATAGCCCTCCAACAGCAAACGCTGAGGCCAATACTCCTGTTATCCTTGCTTCATGTTCAGTGTCAGGCCTGCTGTTGGGTTGTGGGCTGCAACCCCTTGCCTGCAAGTGTAAGGGCAGGAGGCAGAAGTGGTTTTCCCTTGCAGGGAGCTTGTCATCGGTGAGTCTGTCAGTCTTGGCAGGGGCCCTTCCATCTCATAGGCCACGTTTTCCTTTGCTTCAGTATTGACACGATCATTGTAACCAAACGCATTTCGGCAGTGGTGTACTGCAGCTCATTGTTGTACCCTGCGTTGCAGCAGCAGAGCTGGCAAACCACTATGTAAAGCTTCACTTTCGCGTTGTCGATCGTCTATTCCCACCTTCAGTAGCTGATGACTTTGTTCTTGTTGGCAATCTCATCTTCAATGAGAACACATAGCTCTTGCTATGCCTTTTCTGCGCCTCTCGTTCTGCCAACAATGGTACTCCTAATACTAGCTTGGGTCCCATGAATGTTGTAAACATAGGCCTCGATGCTTTTGCTCAGTCTGGCCATACCTGCCTGCATCAATCCGCTTCCCACACCTCCACCACCGCTCTCCGGGACAAACAAATTGTACTGTCCTTCTGCCCCATTGTTTCTGAAGAAATAGTAGTGGACCCTCTAGCTGTCCGGCCTTGTATGTTTGAGTTGCCAGCCAAAGAAGTCCTTATACAGAAATATCTCTTGTCGGAGCTGATGAAAATGTTCTGACCATTGAACTTTGCACCTTTCCTCAGCAAGGGGTCACTGTGAGTGACATACGAGTAGCCATTGCCGAGGCCCTTGTTTGCTAAACCCTTTTATCTGATGTCTTCTTTGTCACCGATGCTGAATTTCAGGCAGAGGGCTCCATAACTAATCTTGTCGAAGGGATTGTTCCAACCCTTATAAGTGCCATCATCAGGAAGTCCAAGCCCCATCTCATGGAGAACAAGCCTGGTGGTGAAATACACATGGAAACAGAGAAGGGATCTGATCTGAGGGGGCTGGGTGGAGGCCAACAAATGATCTTGGAAAGTTACGTAACAATCGAGTTTGGCACACCAAACAGCAAAGTGCCTTTGCAGAGGTAGGGATGAAGATCTCTCTCTTCTGAACCTCGAGTGCCTTTGAGAATATATCCATGATAATGCCGAGCCTGGGTCGGCCCATCAACTTGTAACTGTGTAAGGTAAGCATCAGCTGTTTTTACAACATAGTCAGCCAGCTTGGTGGCGCCCGTAAAGACTGAGATATGCACCATGGTTCTTTAATTTTACATGCAAATCTCTTAGCATTTGAAACATGTATGTTTTGTGTGTCATGTATCAGCTTCAGTACCCATTATTCGTTGAGAAAAAGTTGCTCTTTACTGTCTTCTGGGTCTTGGAACACATCTATCAAGTCCATTCCCTTGTAAAAACAGGCATTATGACACTCAAGCATAAAACTAAGGATGGTGCAGTATAACAGCTCACTCATTCGCCATCTGCCAGGGTTTGCCTTGAGGACATGTCTGTTTTGTTCTCTACAGGCTGCACAATTCTAGATCAATGCTGAAGCCAAATATTTCTCTGGGTTTCTGGAGAAACTTGGGAATATTCCGTTCGCCAAATATTTTACACTTGGTGTGAAAAATCGTGGACAAGACTACACTACAGATGTTAATTTTTCCTAATGTTTTGGAGATACACGGGCGACCTTCATCAGAGGCTATACAGACACAATGGAAAACATGGGGACGAAAATCACATTTTGTTCTACTCGGTCAATGAATATGAGAACAAATGTGCATATATTTAGCGTATATTAGGTAATGCAGCTACGGTTTGCTAGAGTGGAAAGTCTATTGTAGAAATGTGACTACTGTAAAGAAGGAACAAACAAAAAATGAAATAGCTGAAAACGGCAATGAAGTTGAGTGGGAAAATTAAACAATACAATGTATTGAAAGGGGAAAACTGTAATTCCTAAAGAAACCAGAAAGAAACTTACAAGTTTGTGAAACATGTCTAGTCGGTTTTAGCTGTGACAGTGAACAAAGAAAAAAGAAAAATGGGCTCCCTAGGTTTCAGATGAATAGTGGGGCCCCTTAAAAGGTCAGCCTGTTTACTATGTAGAATAAAAGCACTCCATGAAAATCCACAGCTCTTCGACCACAAAGCCCGACACTGCCAGTGGTTTTCAGGATGAAACTGACAATGGTGCCGATCAATGCTGGCATAGCTGACGCACTTTTTTGCAGCTAGTCCCTTCAGCCACCGGCCCAGTTGGTTGACTCCTCCTTTGCCACATCATATGCTTTCCTCTTCGGGCCATCACCTGGGCTACCTCGTGGACCACGGACTTCTTATAGAGCAAGAGCAATTGTTGAGATCACCAGTCCTGTGGCAGTTGACATTGAACAAATGGTGAGCCCTTTCATGAACTCTCCAGTTCTCATCATGAAGCCTCTCGATTCGGTCACTGATTTTTGCTTGATCGGCTTTGAGCTCAGGCATTATATCGGGGGGTTCAACATTGGGACCTGGGCTTAGTATTTTCTCTCTCTTGGCAGACAGCTCCCCCAGAGTTTTGTTTGCAAGGGTTAGTTCATCTTTGTAAGCTACCTATTTGTGGTTTAGATCATTCCATTTGGCAATTCTGTCTTTAATTGCCGTATCTTTTCTGTATTGCCAATGGCATCCTCTGGGAGTTCGGTCAGATAATATTCTTGCAACCAACCAATGTCCTAAGGGGTGAGTCTATTGGCTTCTATTTCCAGAATGCAGAGTTGCCTTTCATGGGCATTAACATCGATAGGACCAATATCATCGCTTTCAGCAGGGGCTTCCAGGATATTTCTTATACATTTTGTCCCATTCCTTTCTCTCCTTAATGTTGACACTGTTTATAGTTTCCCTACTCTATCGTGCATCAAATTCAAGCCCTTTTAGTACAGCTCTCCACCTCTAACATTTGAAGAAGACCCTATTCTGTATTTAAAGATCCTGATGCTGTTAAGTGTTTGAATGATATCCATGACAAATATGTTGTCGTCCCTGCTGATAAAGCTGCCAATAACATTGTATTTGTCTGTAAGAAGTATTATTTTGAATGTCTTATAGACGAACTTGGTGTAACTAAGACCTCCACCAACTCCACTTACAACAGACAATCAATGTTCAACAAATCTAAAATTTTGGCAAACCATAAGTCATTCATGGATAATTTTAATATTACAACAAAGGATGACCATAATAAGTTGCCTAGCTTATACTGGATACTAAAGCTCCACAAAACACCTTACAAAGCTAGGTTTATCGCAGGATCTTCAAAATGTTCAACAACAGAGTTATCGAAGATACTGACTTCTGTTCTTTGTACTGTTAAACGGGGACTTCAAGCATACTGTGATGTTGTCTTTTCTCGGAGTGGTATAAATCAAATGTGGATATTAAAAAATTCGAAGGAACTCTTGGAAAATTTGAAATCATGATCTGTTTCAAAAATAACATCTATTTAAACTTTCGATTTTTCCACATTGTATACCACAATACCACATGATAAATTGAAAGAACGCTTGAAAAACATCATCAACCAAGCATTTTTCTTCAAAAACGGTTCACGCCATTACAAATATGTGGTATTAGGGTATAATTCTACATATTTTGTTAAAAATATTACTAACGCTAAAGTATTTTATACCGAGAAAGACATTATCAGTATGCTTGATTTCCTGATTGACAACATATTTGTTGAATTTGGAGGACACATTTTCCAACAGTGTATAGGAATTCCCATGGGCACTAACAGTGCTCCCTTACTTGCCGACTTATTTCTGTTCTCATACGAGGCAGACTTTATCCAGAACCTTATCAAGCAGAAAAAGGTCTCTGTAGCTCTTACTTTCAACCTTACATTTAGATACATAGACGATGTTATTTCATTGAATAACTCTGAATTCAGTAAATATCTCACTATGATTTATCCTCCAGAATTGGAGATTAAAGAAACTACAGAAACGGCCTCTTCTGCTTCATATCTGGACATTTTACTTGAATTTGACTCTAATGGTCACCTTTCTACTAGGCTATATGACAAGAGAGATGATTTCAACTTTAGTATAATCAATTTTCCACACCTCATCAGTAATATTCCACTCGCACCTGCTTATGGGGTATACATTTCCCAGCTTATTCGATATGCAAGAGCATGCAGTTCACATGGTGATTTTGTAGAGAGAAATGGCCATCTCTCTTACAAACTCTTAAATCAAGGTTACACCAGAGCAAGACTTGTCTCTACATTCAAACGCTTTTTTGGCAGGTATCGCAAGCTGGTAGATAGATACAATATCTCTCTTCGACAAATGATCACTGATGGCATCGGTGACATGGGACCTTTGTTAGTGACCACTACCTATCTGACTTACAGATTGATATATGGCGGGTGCCACATGTGGGGCAGGATGCGCTTACTATTTTCGAAACACCTGAAATCACTTCTTGGCCTTTTCTTTCATGAATTTGACTTTGATTGTGTACCGTCTATTTACTGTCTGTTCTGTGCTGTTTTGTGTCTATGTTTACAACTATTGTCTTACAAATTTTGACCTAGTGTTATTAGATTATGGATTGGTATGATTGCGATTATTTGCATTGAATCTCAAGTGTTCTATACCTGCTGGGTTGATGCCCTTTTGCTGGGCATAAGCATCAACCTGCTTTTGTTTGAGATCTAATCACTTTCTTGTCAGTCTGTCTACAACAGGAGTAGCCTGCCTTAGCATCGGCTACCCCCAGAAAGCAGTTTCTTCCTCCAACATCTTGTTCTGATCATAATTATACACCTTCTTCCCCAATCCTAATAATTCAACATTTTCATCTGCCATTTTGTCATATGTATAATATGCGAAAATGTCGTACAACAAAGCGCTCAGCATGACCACCTCAGTGTTTGGGTATTGAAATTCAGCATCATCAGCATAGGGTTCAGAGAGAACATACGGATGCTCATGCTGTTCTACACTCCGAGCAAGACAAACAATGAGAGCGTCATCAAAGTGAACAGGATGGAACTGGACAAAAATGAAATGATGCGGCTGCTCAGCCAGTTTAAGAAGCAGGAACATGGCAAGCTAGAGGCACCTTACGAGGTTGCATGGAGCTGAGGACCCATGTTTACAGGCATGGAACTTTCTTTTCAATCCAGCAAAACCACATTCTCTTTAGGCTCCCATGAGTTTTAGCTGTTAGGGTAGCCCTTCCACTTGATAGGGAAGAAATTTTCACTCTTCACTCTCTTCGTCTTTAGCACCTTTACGACCCTGTAGATGTTGTCTTCATGAACCGTCACCTTCTGCTGTTGATTCTCATATAATGTGCCAAGGATTTCTTCATCCTGCAGGTCAGGAAGGACTCTGGACACAGTGAACATCTCCTCTATCCAGTTTGGTAAGTACAAATTGGTGAAGACACCCTTGTACTTCAAAATTCGCACTTTCCCCTATAGGAACTTCGATTTTGCCCCTCTGGCTGCGAACTCTTGCCTGTACGGGGCTTGGAAGGGTATGTGGTCCTTTGCGGCTGTCACGTCTTGTGGCTTCATGAGGACCCTGCCATTCTTGGTGCCATTGTAATTCATGACAAGCTCAGGCAAGACATCCACCAAGGTATGCATGTTTTTGCGGCAGAAGTATTTTCACATCAGCCCTTTCATGTCCAGTTGAAGAGCTCCAGGACACTAGCCTTCTTGCCACTGATGTGTGGAACCAGCAGATGTCTTCCGCTTCCAGCCAGTCTTGAATCTTTCTTTTTGTAAATTTACGCCCCTTGTCTGTCTGCAGCTTTCCAGGCCTCTGGCCACTCTCGCTCATGATACTTTTGAGTGGTGCTGGAGGAGTGTCTTTGCCCTTCATTGTTTTGATAGACTCGGCCCACGCAAACCCGCTAAGAACGTCGATGATGGTCAGCATGTAGTTGTACCCTCAATTGTCATGATCATACACCTGCATCTCTACAAGGTCCATCTGCCACTGTTCATATCTTCTGGTCACAGACACTTTGCTGAAGAAAGTGCTTCACATAGCTGTCTGGTGGTGGATGTAGGTCAGCTGCCAAGATAGCCAGTCTTTTACTTGTTGATTGCTGACCTTCACCTGTGCTCTTTTGCACTTCAAAAAGAGCTGCCGGTGTCAATATTGCAGTTGCCAGGTTGCAGCACCCTTTTTTCTCCTGTCCACTTGAAATATGACAATATACACACACACACACTGTATATATATATATATATATATATATATATATATATATATATATATATATATATATATATATATATATATATATATATATATATATATACAGATGTCCTTGTGAGAAATTACATTGCTGAATATCGATGCAGGGGGGAACACTTGCTGAAGATGCAGAGAAACAAGAACAAAGACTGTCTTTGAATACAGGGACGCAGCTGGTCATTTGTACTTGCCCCTGGTGCTGACTAGCAGCATAGCCTTAGACTGCTTTGATGAATATGTCCAATGCCACTGACCCGGGCGGCACCAGGAGACTTCTGGAGAATTTAGGCCGTGCAGGTGGAAAACAACAGTGATTCCAAACTAGTCCTACTGGCCTTTTCTTTTACACTTTATTTTGTACCAAAATATGCTCGTAAAGTACCATGACTCTGTGCCCCACCCTCTCGGTACAAGCCACTCTCATGTAGGACATGGTATTGAGACAAGTCTCTGAAAAAAGGGGGTATTGCCCCATCCCTCTATTTGCACAGGTGTTTGTCACGGCTGGCCTAAAATGGTTTTCTGTATTCATACATAGGCGCTGGCATGTTGACAACACCGAAGTTTTCCCTCTCTGACATCAAAGACCACAAGGGCAGTGAGAACCTAGCCAACATTTACACACAAGTGTTCCTGTATGAACGCAGTTGGTAAGGTGCATTGTTTACCTTGGATTCTGCGAACACTTGCTGGAATTTTTTGCTCCATCAAAGGGTGAAAAAAGGAATAATACCCACTCTCGACTACATTGATAGGTATGAGGTTTAGCCAGGCTCAATACACTTTTCACTGATATGCAGGGCCTTGTAATGCTAGGGGATTCTTGGATACAGAGGGGGTTCCAGTGAATCTTTTTCCCTTTTCAGTTGTGGAAGGCCTCGCACTTGCCAATCTCAAGAAGCATCTGGGTTTCATTGCTTGCTGGCAGCCAGTAGACGTAGCGATCGTTTTCCTGTGTGTTTTCGTGCTGGAAGGCCTAGCATGTGTACTGCAGAATCGAGGTCAGGCCTTTTGTCACCAAATAGCAGTGCACAATTGCAAAGTCCTGGTTCTGCAGTGAGAGGAGCTACATCACGACCTGAGGGCCTTGCTGCTCCCATCCTGCGTGCTTCTTGGCAAAGCCCAAAAGCCGAGCCTGCTACCAGGCGATGTGTCCAATCTTTTGGACTGGGCTTTACAGCATCTCTCCTATAATACCCCTGCCAGTCTCCCTTGCCTTCTTCGTAGCTTCCATCACACCCGCGAATTGAAGGCATATGCAATATATAACTTAGCCGGCTATTGAACCACTCTTTTTTGGGAGTGGAGATTTAGCAGACTGGTTCTGTCTCTGGCCTCTCAGCTAGGCGACTGATGCCGTATGTTGTGGGTTCGAATCCGATTGAAAACTATCCGTATTTTCTATCCTGGGTTGGTAACACTGCTGGTGGACAGAATTGTCCCCGAGGTTATCGTTCGCCCAGTTAAAGCGATGAAATTCGTTTCTTCGCTTCGATGTAGTGTGTATGTGCGATGTATGATAGTGAGCATGCGTGTGTGAGTGCTTCACGAACTCTACAACGTGTTGAGCGGTCTCAGTCAGAAAAATGTAACAACTTAGCCGGCTATTGAACCACTCTTTTTTGGGAGTGGAGATTTAGCTGACTGGTTCTGTCTCTGGCCTCTCAGCTAGGCGACTGATGCCGTATGTTGTGGGTTCGAATCCGATTGAAAACTATCCGTATTTTCTATCCTGGGTTGGTAACACTGCTGGTGGACAGAATTGTCCCCGAGGTTATCGTTCGCCCAGTTAAAGCGATGAAATTCGTTTCTTCGCTTCGATGTAGTGTGTATGTGCGATGTATGATAGTGAGCATGCGTGCGTGAGTGCTTCACGAACTCTACAACGTGTTGAGGGTCTCAGTCAGAAAAATGTAACAACTTAGCCGGCTATTGAACCACTCTTTTTTGGGAGTGGAGATTTAGCTGACTGGTTCTGTCTCTGGCCTCTCAGCTAGGCGACTGATGCCGTATGTTGTGGGTTCGAATCCGATTGAAAACTATCCGTATTTTCTATCCTGGTTGGTAACACTGCTGGTGGACAGAATTGTCCCCGAGGTTATCGTTCGCCCAGTTAAAGCGATGAAATTCGTTTCTTCGCTTCGATGTAGTGTGTATGTGCGATGTATGATAGTGAGCATGCGTGTGTGAGTGCTTCACGAACTCTACAACGTGTTGAGCGGTCTCAGTCAGAAAAATGTAACAACTTAGCCGGCTATTGAACCACTCTTTTTTGGGAGTGGAGATTTAGCTGACTGGTTCTGTCTCTGGCCTCTTAGCTAGGCGACTGATGCGTATGTTGTGGGTTCGAATCGATTGAATACTATCCGTATATAGTATATATATATATATATATATATATATATATATATATATATATATATATATATATATATATATATATATATCACATGAACTGGTCCGTATCTCCACCTGTGTGACGTACACCAGCACAGATAAGAAATCCATATTACAGCTGTTGTACGTCATCAACCGGAACTTTTTTCCTGCAATGGTACCGTTCGTACGTGCACGTGGCGACACAGACCGATTTGTCGTGATCAATGCCGTGCTCTCATGGCATTTTGACAAAAAGGTGACCAAATAAATCCAGATACGGAAACATAGAAGGCATGCCCAACGAAATTTCGAGTCCCTAAAGCATTACTATTCCCAAGAATCGAATGAGGATACCGTCGATATTTGGCTCAGTAACGTCACGGCTCCAGTCGCAAGGCTCAATGTGGATATCGTAGTACCTGGCGATCCCGGTTGGCGATAAAGCCGAAAGATACACCTCAACGAAAGTTCAACTTAATAAATCAATACTGTATAAACTTCGGTAAAGCGACATAGAAGGCACAAATATCGACGAACAACAATTTCCTTCATCACACAAATACTATTCTGTTGTTTCTCGATCGGAGTCAAGCCTAAGCTGTCGAACTGTAAGCTTAGTTTAAACTCTGCAGTGCAGCGCTGTAGAATCCGATGCATTTCGAAAGTTGACTCGGACAACACTCACAACAGAACAGAGTTCCCGTCATCCCCGCGCGTCAAGTAACAAAATTGGGAAGTACCTACGGGCGATATATGTGTCACAGGAAATATCAAAGTCCGTATGACGAAAACATTAATGACTGAGATGGCCACCCGCGGAGACTGGTGACGGCAGTGCCCACTACAAGTGTACACTGTGTGTGTCATCGATCTGAAACTTTCGGGCTCGCCAAGGCCGTAAACTTGTGATATTTTAAAAGCCACAGCATCTCTTAGAATGATAACTACTGTTTCGATCTTGCCGTTGCATTCGCTTTATAAATATAATTCTAAATATTCTAAATAACTCAAAATAGTATCGTTATCCGTCGCCAGCGTGGTGAAAGCTATGTCCGCTGATGGCAGACTTGCCTTGGCATCTCTCCAGCGCGAGACAATGATTGACACGCGCACGTGACCGAATCTGTATGTCTGATTGGTGGAGATACCATTCCATGTATCAAATTTTTAGCTTAATGGGATTTATGAATGAAAGTATTCATGTAAACATTAGTACATCTCCTGGGTGACGGATCGCTTTACTCATTAAATGTAAGTAATCCGCGTAAATAAAACACAAAATCGCGATAAAAATCATGCAATTTGTTACAATAATTTTGATCCATCCACATCAAAGAAAAATAAGAAGACTGTTCATGTGATAAATATATAATCCCATGGAATTTTCTCTGTTTGACGTCTTAGTATACTCGTGTTTTTCTCGGAGCCGCACAACTTCTCACCTTCGGCTCCGCGAAAAACACTCTTATACGATGACGTCAAACAGAGAAAAATACCATGGGATTATATATATATATATATATATATATATATATATATATATATATATATATATATATATATATATATATTGACATAGTCAACATGTTCATGAATTTACATCATAGTCTCTCCCATGTACATAGTTTTACAAAGTAAAACCTGGAACATCCCAAGAGGGAAGAGCACAAGCGGGGTCCGCCTCTTGCATCGAAAATGTAAGTAATTGATGTGTGTAATGGTGCAATCTAATAGGTGTTTCAATTTATTTGCACTCGGTAAATTTTGTTGTAATATGTACATATATGTAATATGTAATATGTATATATATATATATATATATATATATATATATATATATATATATATATATATATGTATATATATCATATATGTGAATGTGTATGTATATCTGCATAATATATATATATATATATATATATATATATATATATATATATATATATAATATATATTGACATAGTCAACATGAAAATAACATTGAACACTGATATTTTTATTACAGTTTTGGCATGATTGTGTGTGAGTCACTATATTCAACAACCAAACAATGACAATATATTTAAAAGAAAGATATCAGTTTGCCAGAGATCGAAGACCATAGAATATGCAGGCATGGAAAATCTGAGACCTTCTTGTGTCATTCGCAAATATTAGATGACCATCAGCCAGAGTCAGTAGTTTTCTAATCCATTTATTATTTGTTTGGCAGCCGTGCAATTTCTCCAGCTGCGAGCTTCCTATGAAATGCCTGAACACGATATGGTTCAATGTCAAAATCGATATTGAAGCAGAAGTCAATTAAAATATGTATTTCTTTGATAATAGACCTGAAGGACGAATTCACAACATTTCATTTTGTCCCAGATCCTGTGAAAATATTAAGAAATTGATGTGTACAGTCGGGTACAATCTGAGAGGTGTCTTCAATTTGTTGTAAAACTGTTAGAACACCTAAAGGCGGAGAGCACAAGAGCGGGTTGTCCCCCTCTTTCATAAAAAAAAATTGAGAAATTGATGTGTGCAATGGTGAAATCTGAGAAGTTTTTCAATTCTTTTTTCTCAATATTTTGGTAACCCCACTCTCTCTCGCCACATTTTGATCACCCTATTTGTAGCTTTCAATTTCTTCAGTGACCCACTCCGGTTCCTTCGACCCCCCGCCAAAAATAATGACGGTTCCCTATGTGGGGTTAATCATGACCCTTGCAGGGTCTGTGATCAAATTTGAATGTAATCTGAAATTAAGATCATACAGGCCTACAACTAAGAGAGCATTCGTTATTCTATGGCAAGTGGGTCGGTGGAACTTAAGCTAAAAATAAAATGCAAACAGTGACCTTCTTATCAAATTTAATTTCTTCAATTTGACACCCCCCCCCCAAGTTTATCATTTGTAAAGTGTTACTGCCCCTCCCAAATTATCATCTGACTTGATTGATTAACGCTTTGCACCCTAAGGCTCTTGGGTCGAGTTGACGTTTGGAAGCACCATGTGGCATTACCACTGACTTCGGAAATAATCAAAGACTATACCCCATAAGGGACTGAATAGAAATTACAAGGCGAAGACCGTTTTTTTACCCTTAAAGAGTTTGCAAGAAAAAGTGTGACCCTCTCCAATATTCATACGCAAAAGCCTTCACTGCATATCACAGTTCGTATAGAAATCTTAATTGACATAAAATTCCAATATCAAATTTGTTGTTCACATCTGCTCTTTAAAATATCCTATTCTTATGACGTACACACACAACCACAGCCACACACACACACACACACAAACACTCACACACACATATATAATATATATATATATATATATATATATATATATATATATATATATATATATATATTTATATATATTATAATAGCACATACTAAGCTAGTTTTGTGTTGTAAAAAAATATTCATAGTTGCCTCATAGTCTACAATGCATTGTGAATCAACATTTCCATGAAATTCCAAAAACAATTTCTCACACACTTTGGATTAATAGTCGATAGAAAATAGACTGGCTTACCATCCACCAGTCAAAGTGTCTCATCAGAACTGAGTAGTACGAAAATTGCAGTCTATCTCTGTGAACTTGACAGTTAAATGACTCGTCAGAATAACTGATTGAAAAAAGCACTTGTCCCATTGGTGTTCTAATGTATATTTATTAATGCTTGTTGTTTAAATGTATGTAATTACAAAGTTCAAAAATCTTTGCAAATACTAAATATAGTACCATATTTTCCCCAGTATTCAAAGTGTAAAAATTAATAGGGAACATGAAATGACACATATCTCTTAGTCAACTTGAAAATTTTATTTTTTTTGATGAAAAGTGCTCTTTTCTGCTTGTTATCACCTATTGTTCCTACCCTTTTCAGAAAAGTCAAAACCAATGCGAACGTGGCCGCAATCATGCAACGGCTTTGATTTGCCGATTGAGGTAGATACTAGCAAGATTTTGACTTTAGGGGGCATTCGGTATTTACAGGGAGGGAGATTGGTGGAAATCAGGGGGTTGACTTTTACAAAATAAAACGTTGTTTAGGGATGGGTAAAATTTTCCAATCAATGATTTGGAGGGTCTCATTTCTATGAAGGTTTGTAGGGAGTTTTGGCAAAAATACAACATTATTGACCAAAAAGTATATCTCTTCTACCATGGATGTAGTTCGGCTCCATTCCCCTTTCACGTTTTCTCCTGCTGCATTAGCACGCCGAAGCTAGCAGTACAAAGGGGCAAGAAACCAGACTACAGTGGCTGCAGAACAGCGAAAATCACTTAGATACTGTTGCTATGCCCCACAAGTTTTGAGCCTGTGGCCGGAAGGTTTACCTTCAAGATTAGAATGAAAGTAAACATGGCAGAGCAACCTAAATCCTACGTGATAATCTGAACAACATTCAAGATGATATTTCAGTGCCATACCTTCTGAAAACCCAAGGTAATGTGCTTGGCATCAGGGTGAACAACAAGAGTACTGATGTCAGTATTTTTATTTTTTTGTGCGGGGCATGAAGTGACCGTGGCGGGTTTGAGGTAGTCGGAGCTGCCGCACAAGATCGATATACAGATTTCGATAAAAGGGAGAAAAGGGACGAATGTTTACTGCTGTTGTTAGGCTTGGTGAGTATTTTTCTGTAGTCATTTTATATTTTTTTTTTACCTTAACACAACTAATGTATTTTTATGAAGCCTATTGTGAAATAGCTGTAGCAATAATGAGCTTCTGCAAAAAGCCGGCAGAACCCACCATATCAATCGGACCAATATATGAACCCTAACTCTGAGTACTCATAAGGTTAGCAACATCCCTGGTAGCGCATATACCGACTGTGTTGATAAGCCGAATATACCCCCATTCCCAACATACCTTAAGGGATAGAAACTATGGTCAACACATAGATCAACCATGTTTTCAAAAGGTCATTGAACACTGAATTTACTGTTAGTCTAACTATGGTATCTTTTTACAGGTTACTCAAGATTACTAGCTTAGCGTGCATCATATCCCGTGATGCACCAAAACTTCCGTAGAGTTAAGTGCACCTAGGATCCATTTCATCCCACCAAGTAAGTGAAACTAAGCTAGTACAACAGTAAAGTTGTGGTAATATCTCGTGTAAATATGTTTGGTATCTATAATAACATTCTTTTTTGCTGTCGTCACATTTTTCAAAATCTGCCGTCCTGCGCTGCTTGAAAAATATCAGAAACATTAATGACATTTCATGCAATTAAGGCAATGTTTTCCATTTTTTTCATAAAATCTATTTTCTAGCTTTTGCATAAGCACTAACCTTGCAGGTGGCAAACAGAATTTTATTAAAGTTGTCATTCTAAAAACAATAAAGAGCCAAATCTTTTATAAATAATTCTAACATTTTTAGGGTTTCGAGATCACAGGTCCGAAACCCTCTAGTAATCGTTCTGTTTTTTATTATTATTACTATTATTATTATTATTATTATTATTATTATTATTATTATTATTCCGTCCTCTAAATGCTACTGCCACGCGAACACGGTTGCACCTAGAGACTTCAAATTTGGCACATGGGTAAAACTCAAACAATTTTTTGATAACATGATCATAACAATGGGGCCTGGCAGCCATATTCACATTAAACTTTCAAATTGACTTCATTTGCATAAAAAATAATCAATCAAAATTCTTTAAAAAAACTTTTGTAGACCATAGGTCTAGGCTCCTTCATGCCAAATATCAAGGTCATAGGCCCTTAGAAGAAGGTTTTTTACGTATTATTTTTCTGATTTTTCATTGACCTTTGGCCTCCCCTATACTTAAGCAGCTAAGCTATGGTAATGGCTTATTTTAGCATCTGTTCAAGTCCTAGAAAGCCAGCATCTATTGGACAATGACCAGTAGGGGACCAAATTGCACTCCACAATTTTCGGATTACACTTGACCTTTTGACCTTTGCATTTTCGTGCAACTCATTTATTATGCACATATGAAGTTCTGGGCTTGCCTATAGAGCTAGAGGTCTGATTTTTGGTACATAAGAATAACTATGGGAGTAAAGTTTTTTGACAAAATGTCACATGACCAGCCACTCCCTGTACCTTATTAATTATGCACATACCTAATCCTGGGCTTAATGATAGAGCTAGAGGTCTGATTTTTGTTATATAGGGATAACTATGGGGTACATTTTTTTTTACCAAATATCACGTGACCTCGATGACCTTTGACCCAAAATACACATATATGTCCTTAACCCAGTAACCGCAAGGGCTACACCCTTCATATCTGGTATAATGGGAGACCTTATGATGTCATATTCTGTACCTCATTAATCATGCACATATCTAATTTTGGGCAAGCCAATAGAGCTACAGGTCTGATTTTTGGTATATAGGGATAACAATGGGAAACAATTTATTTGACCAAATATCACGTGACCTCGATGACCTTTGACCCCAGATACACACATATGTCCATCACACAGTAACCACAAGGGCTACATTCCTCATATTTGGTATGATGGGAGACCTTAGGTGCTATATTCTGTACCTCATTAATTATGCACATATCTAATTTTGGGCAAGCCAATACAGAGCTAGAAGTCTGATTTATGGTATATAGGGATAACTATGTGATACATTTTTTTGACAAAATGTCACGAGACCTCGATGACCTTTTACCTCAAATATACAGATTTGTCGATAACTCAGTAACCACATGTGCTATACCCTTCATATTTGGTATGATGGGACATCTTATAGTGCCATATCCTGTGCCTTTTTAATTATGCACATATCTTATTCTGAGCAAGGCAGAAGAGCTGGAGGTCTGATTTATGGTATATAGGGATAACTATAGGATACAATTTTTTGACAAAATGTCACGTGACCTCGATGACCTTTGACCTTGATTTCACAAAAACTTCCATGGTCTTTCAACTTTTTGCATATCTGTTTCTCTATTGCCCCTGTGCACCGAGATGTCTCGAACCCGGTCATTGCTGCTTTGCAGCTGTATTTTTTGTTTTGATTCCTTCCCTTTTATGAAGACATCCTAAAAGAGAATAAATAATGAAATGAAAGTTGTCGCCGATTATATTCGGTGCATCATAACTAGGCAGCCGAAATGTTACATCTAGGGATCGTCCACAGTCGTCTTGATGGAAAGTAGTGGCTGACCTTGGACCGAGACTTTGGATGGCTTCGGAGTCATTTTCGTAGATCCTGCTGGTCAAGGTTGATGACAGCTATAAATACGTTTCAGGACAGAAATCTGAAATATTTTAAATACATGTGAACAAAATTGGCATTTAGAATAAGAAGATCTACTGTAATAATAATTGAATGACTGCAACTTCAAAATTGTGCTTGAAATTTAGTCTCAGACTAAATTAGAATCAGAGTCAGAGTACGGTACGACTGAACTGCATGCGGCGGGTGGAAGACGGGCGTTGCGCGGACAGCATCTGGCAAAAAAGTCGTGGTGAGGCGTTGTTTCCTGTGGCCGCGATGTTGAATGTGAAGTTGAGACTTCTCCGGTGATTTGAGTATTTGAGAATAGCCTGGGTAACTGGTTTTAAACTTGCTGGCTACACCATTGCAAGGATTGCGAAGTACTGATCGCCAAGTTGTTTTCAGGAGCCAATCTATCGCTCGCATTGCTGGCCATGGCCACAGACATTCGTCTGTGCCATGGCCAACACTGGTGCAACGCTATCACTTGTTGATGTGCTTGGTCGCTGGTTGAATTTGTTATTAGCCCCACTCAATACGTTGAGCTTACTCATGTGCCGTTGTTGATCTTCGGTGGCCACTATTTTATGGTAACTGTACACCGTATTTGGCTCATGCTCTTCGTTGCTATGGTTCCGTGCGCTGACGTAAATATGGCAAGTAGTGGGTCAAGCACGACTGATGAAAACTCTCGAGGCTATGAGTTTCTTTTGTTATTGTCCGATGCCAGTCGTCGAAAGCAACAACAGCGTTTTCATAACGGAGGTTTTTTTTTTGCAAACCGACGAGAGCGTT
This sequence comes from Ptychodera flava, assembly GCF_041260155.1. NCBI lineage: Eukaryota > Metazoa > Hemichordata > Enteropneusta > Ptychoderidae > Ptychodera > Ptychodera flava. Next base: position 26,249,926 of record NC_091928.1, on the reverse strand, counting down.
GATGTTTTCGGTCGAGAACGCAGCAAATCTTGCAAATGTGGACAGCTCTATCGTAGATTTCGCTGGCACTGCTTCAATCGTAGTCACAGTTTTGCTCCTTCCGTGCCAAGGTATTAGTTTCAGTAGGATAATAAATCATGATTCCAGATGTTCAAAATAGGTACAGTTCCGCCAATCGTAATAACGATTTTCCTCCACAGATACATTTATACAATCCACTTAAATATTTATTGTTGTCGGGGACCAGGCGACAATATTTACCAATGTAAAGTGGTACCGGATAATCACTAATTTGCATGATTTATGGTAAAATAATTTCTTGACCAGGGTTTTACATGTATATGACATGTGACCTTTTTTCAAAATGTTTTGCAGTCGGAAGAACACGTGAAATATTTTGCTGAAGGAAGCATTGAGTAAAATATTTAAAAGCTGTGATAACTAGCTCAATCAAAAGCTAAAATTGATAGAAAAGTCACAGTTTTTAGAAAATGTAAAAAAATATAGAGGGACTATATTATAACTCTGTAAAAATACCAAATTTATTTCGCTGCCAAAAGATTCGTCATCTGTGGTACATATGCAATAAATAGAAGTACCCTTCGCAGAACAATCTGATATCTGTTACATCAATATCTGTAGCATGATTCATCTACTTTCGCTTTTCCGAGTTAATTATGCATGTTTTTTATGCAAATTACCTGTTTATTAAATTGACATAGCTCGATAGGATAATAAAATATCTATCAAAACGACACCTGTAGGATGTTTCATATAATTTGATGCTGTAATTTCGGAGTTATTTCATTCATTAAAAAGTTCAACTAGTATCCAATGAACCCTTAATTAACTTCACACAACTGTACGCTTCACAACACAGTCATATATTTGTCAGATCAGTATGTGCAGCAGATTTCTTCAAATTTGGTACAGTTATTTCGGGGTTATACTTCTAATTACAAAACTTCATTAAATATGCAAATTATCTGTTTTTAAACTATTTCATTTCTTTAGCATCAATATTTGTAGTAGATATGATCAAATTTGATGTAGGAATTTCGTAGTTATATCAATAAATACACAAATTCATTAAACATGCAAATAGCTGTTAAGTGGCGTGGTACTAACAGTATCATCATAATGTTCTGTTATTGTCAAGGATGAAAAGTTTTTATGAAATTTTGTGCATTATTTAGGCAAAAAGGCACACTCAACGACAGTATTCTACGAGATTTTGACCAGTTCATGATATATATGCACTAGCGATAGCGAGTGCATATATGAAATGAACTCGTCAAAGTCGAGTATAACAGTATATTAAACTTCTGGCTTGCCATATCAAAAAAGAACTTTTGCTATAGCCGACTAACGTACTAACCCTGGTATATCGCGAATATACAGCGCTTCCTTTCAGGTCTCGACCAATCAAATCGAAGTATTTGCGCCATCAATAAACTGATATGATACGATTCCTGATATATGTCAACACTGTCATTACTATCTCCATAGGAAACCATTATATGAAATGAATGATACGTCATAACTTCATTTATATGCAAGCTACACCAACCGAAATGTTGTCAGATCTTGCCATTAGCATATGATCCCTGTCTACCTAATATGATTTGAATCCGTTGTGGCGTTCTTGAGATATCGTGTGAAAAGGCAGACAGACAAACATTGGTAATGATATTACTTCACGTATGTGAACACGTAAGCTAAAAAGACTCTTTGTCTTACTTGACTTGTGAATGCATGGAATCGTCAATTTTGTCATCACACGTCCCATAATATTTTATCATTAAACAGGTGGCAAGAATGCATAATATCTTCATCGGGCATGCCATTTTTCGCCTTGAAGTGAAGACTTTCTGTAAACAAACAATTAGGTTACATATAAAGAAATACGAATTAACAAGAAATACAAATGTCTCATGGACTGCATGTGTCAACCGCACGTACGTCCAAACATACATGATATAGATATACATAGCTACGTAGATATTTACATAGCTAGATACACTGTAGACGGAAACATAGATAGATAGATAAATAGATAGGTAAAAAGACAAATAGAAATGTATTAATGTACATACACATACATATAAACATGTAAGCACGCATACATACATACATACATACATACATACATACATACATACATACATACATACATACATACATAATACCACTTACTCCTTAAAGTGCAAATAATAACGTTAAACGATTCTTAGCTCTAAACTCCCTTTTAAATGGTTTGAGAGTACAGAGCTATGAATCCTTTAACATCTGTCTGAAGATTGCAGGATTCATGGCACTTATGTAACAGATATTATTACTTTGTACGAAGAAAAAAAATGTGGTATTATTTTAACACTCTGCTTTTCGTGTCCTGCAGTATAATATGCCATAAAGATATATGTATAATAATTACAGTGAGAGATGTAAAACTTCGAAGTTATTAATTCACTTGTCGATTCAATGTGCAAAAAGAAATTTATGATCACTCATTTTATTGGTTCTCAAAATTAGTAAAAAATGCCGTGACACTCATCACTTGTGTCTGTTTGCCTAAGATACCAACTGCAACCCTTACTTCTTACGCTTGAATGTATCAAAAATATAGTGTTTCACGTGACGTGATGAATGATCTTGTTGCTGACTGACTTTAAGGGCAAGCCGATGAACGTCTAAGGCCCAGCGGCGAATGAGTTTCATGCAATAATTTGCATGCTTTCTGAGAGGAAACCGTCGGTTTCCATAGCAACCATGCACTATGTTGCTTAGACTGATGTTCCTTTCCTGTTCCCTTGAATAACTTTCGAGCTGCTTCGCTAGTAATGTTGAGGTTCAGATATCCAAATTTTCCGTGTTCGAAATCTTTCTTGATTTGAAGAGAATACTCAAGTTTTCCCTTTTTTGTTTTAGCTTGGCACATGCGGTCAATTAAAAATTCAAAACCAAATACAAGGATATGTGACTCCGATACGTTACCAAGGTGCGTTAAATACATGCCAATGACACATTCGTGGGAGGTCTTTCATTCCGGTCTGTACAAATGAATATTCAAGTTTGTTTGACCTCATGCTTGTTTCAGAATACATGGATATAAAGTGCCCGCTAGGTTTACGGACCTTCTCTGGACATGTCCTTTCAGAGTTTCTTCCCTTTCTTCTGTTTTCTAGAATTGATTCAACTTTGTAGTTTTTGAATGTTTGAGTGGGGTGAACGCGATGACCTGTGTTCTGTTTTCCAACAAAAAGTGTGAGTACGGTGAGCGCGATGAGTTGGGTCTACGATAGACAGTCGAGAGAAAGGATGGGAAGCTACCGCAAAGAACAAAAGAACTGTGAAGAAGCGACGACGAGCTATCTATTTTGGAATAATTAGAACGTGTAAATCGATTTTTGCATAATTATCAGCAGGCGATAGCTGCTGCTCGACATCCGGTAGTTCGCAGTCAAAAACTTCATTGAACTTATTTTCAGCATAAAGTTGTCTTTCCGATTGAAGTCGGATTCCGTTATCCTGAAGACTGAATTATTCCTAGATGTGACAAAGAAACATTGCATTCCTTCTGAATCGGATTATTCTCTGCTACGAAAAAGGTGTGTTTAGGACATACTGAATTTAAGGCCTGCAAGCATGTTCTGCGAGATTGTGCGACAGTTGGATGGTAATTGGATTTGTTTATCAATGAGTATGCAAATCCAACGTCATTTATCCAGCATAGTTCTTTCAAAGGAAATACCGCAGCTTCCCATCCGGTTTCTCGATTGTCTATGGCTGTACGCGATACAGAGTTGTTTCACCCGCAACCGCATCCAGCAGAAACTAACTCGCTATTGCGCAGATTCAAAGGTAATGCATTCGGTCGGTCTGCCAAATTTCGACTAGGTTTGTATGAAACAGAAGAGACACAAGAAAAACTGTTGCAAATTATATTATTATAAAACGACGCAGAAATACCGATGACAACTAAAAACTAATAAACAAACTTTGTTATCGTGCAATCACCTATGTGCTCAATGTATCTGAACGCGTAAAGCACGTTTTGCGTCGATGGAGGCCGAACAGCTACAAAATCGACGTCAATGCCATGGCACTACCTTGAATGCTATTTAATTTAATTGTCAGTATAAAGATGCACCACCCGACAATTATACACCGCATCAGATTTCCGTAGCATTTGAAAATCCGATTGTTAAGTCATCTTAAATTATCTTAACACGGCATAAGTCTACCTGCATATTTTGAATACGTTAAATAAATTTAGTTATCTTGCTAATCAACCGATTTGTTCGCAGGCACGAAAGAAATCACTGTACCCGCCTGCGGACTGCGGTTCACGATCATGCTTGACGAACGGTTCAGTTCCTATATGCTTGGTGCCTAGGCATTACTCTCAACCATCGACCAACCTTTAATCACAAGGAATTAAACCATATGAAAAAAGTAAGCACTGATAACTTAGTTTAGATAATCTTACTTTAAATTAGATTTAACTGTATCAGCAAACATGTTTTCCTTCTCTGTTGGTCGGAAAAATTTCAAGTTGTACTTCATTACTTTATTCCAGATAGGTATTCGAACGCCAGCGACTTAACAACGTTTGACCAACAATAAGAGCTTACCCACGTCAACAACTAACAAAAGTTGCCAGGATGCTAGCAACGACGCTTCTGCGTTTCTATTAACACATACACACCCAGTCATTGAATAAATAAAGAAGAGCTAACCATTGAAATAACGAGACACAGAAGAGTTGCGATTATTCATACCGTCTTTTGGAAACGGTAACAAAACAGATCACTCAGAATGCACCTTTTCTTTGACATGTATTCAAAGACCAGCAGATTCACTTTAAGTCTTATAAAATTTACTGAAAGAAAAAATTTCGTGAGAGCTTGAGCGAGCCACTGCATTTCCAACTTGTTTTGAAAGTTACTTTCTCAAAAAAGTTTCAAAATACCCCGAACGACACACAAAAGACAAAACACACTGACCAACTTTTATACATCGTATGTGTGACCAATGCGGAAAGACCAATGCGAAAAGGATAAAAAACACGATTGGAACTAATTTGGGAAAATTGGATCTTTGTTTTTTTTCAAATTTCTCACATTTGTTTGGTGCAATATAGCTAAATGTTGCAATATCACACATTACTCATAAAAACAAGTGTGTAACTTGAAAAGAAAAGCAGATAAGCTTACTTTTGCAGATTATACAGAGACTACTTTACCGTCCAATTAACCAAAATTATTTCAAATTGTGTTGAAATTAGAAGTTGAAGGTTTGATTCTGTGTTTTCACAGGTCGCAGCAAACAGTTTAGGGTGCCTTCATACATTAAAATAAGAAAATCACTGCATTGTTATGAAGAAGGGCTCTGAGTTGTAAAATATACGTCAAGGAACTACAATGTCCATACAATATTTCGAACATTCTAACCTCAACGGGAAACCAAATTAACTCTGCCATATACTAACTAGCTACTTTCCAAAGTAAATCATACGGTTATGAATATATGCTTGGGAAAACTGTAATGCAAATAGGAATGGCAGTTTTCTCAACATTATACCAAAGGTATATTTCAGTAAACTTACAAAATTAAAGATTACATAAACTCCTATGACTTATTCCGCAATATACCACCCACCTGAAATTCCCTTCTTCTGAACAATACACAAACAGTGCAGGCTCTGTCTTTTTCACTTTAAACATTCCAACTTTTCCCCACACAGATACAGGCCAGCTTGGGATTATAACAAATGCATGATGCTATTGTTCTCGATGTTTATCTACAAATGATAGATCAGCGTAATGTTTTGACACCTTACACGAAGCGCGTATGTGATTGGATAAAATGGCTGTTCTGAGCATTTGTAATTACCCCTAGGCCTATGTATTGGTCAGACATCATGTTGCCTATATAATAGTAGTTGTAAACATAGACAGTAGAGGGGGTGTTTTCAGACGGTATTCTTGCCTTTTACTGACTGGTTTTGACTTGACCCCTTCACCACAGCTATGGGAATTTCCTTAGACTAACATCCATAGTACGCCCGACAGCACGCTTGTCGCAACTTTGTTCGACGATATTTCGAAATTTTCCATCCAAATTACAAATTGCCGACACCCATCAACAGCTTGGTTACTAGGGACTCACCATGACCAGAAATCCACTCAAATCTACTAAAAATATCACACATTTTCGTAAAAGTAAAAACCAGCCCGTAAAAGGCAGGAATCCAGTCTGAAAGCACCACAGCTACGGACCCACAGCTATTACATTACTAAAACGTTTCGTTTGAGACGCCATGCCGAGTTCCTTCTCAGTGGCTTCTAATACAGGGGTAGATTTAGAGCAGACGCTACAAGACAGCAAACGTTACAGAAAGTGTTCAACATACATTAGAACTGAACATTCATCTACATTGAAACGTTGAATATATTGTACTGTATAGCAGTCGAAAAATCCGAACTTCGGTCATATGTTTTCACCGTGACGTGACGCAACAAACATGGAGGTAGCTCCATGCAACAAATGACTCAATCGCCACGCTAAAACCCGAATGTTTCGCGAAGAGAATATAGAGAGGCCGTTGGGGATGTTGGGGGTGTGTGTGCTAGAACTGCAACAAATCAACATCAAATTGTTCAAGTAGGTGACGGTTATATCAGTTCAGTAACGACAGAAATACAATCAAGTTTTCAACACTAGTGGTTGGGCCGAAAGAAAACTAAATCCCATGGTGTCCCACCAATCCACATAGTGGATCCATGGAGAAAAAAAAACTATAATGTCCCCTACATCACGGACAAGGTCTCTACCTACAGGGATTGTTAACACTAGAGGAAATGGTTCAGGGTCCGTTTGTGTTCTCTAAAAAGTTGCCACAAGCTTTAACTAGCTGATAATTGTATGCATCCAATCCCTCTCTAGAGCAAAAAAAATTCTCATGCTTTTCTGACGCACCATAGGTACGATGTTGTTTGAACCTTTGTGTACATGTTCCTTTCACTATGTTACCCTGCACCACAATAGAGGGAAACACCGTGGACGAACACAAATCACCATACACAGACTTAGGTGGCTGCAAAGTTTGCAAGGACCAACGACCACCACAAGGGCCTTGGCTTCTTCCATGGCGTCTACACACGAGCTACTCCACTCTGCGTGGCAGGGCATAATACGGCTACAGCGTTGTCATAGCCAAACACTGTGGACTCATACCGGCCGTAGGGCTAATAGCTGACCGTCACGCATCGGTTGATACCGTGATAGAAAATGCATTTAATAGTTATCTCCGTGGCTTTATTTTTAGGTCACGCGTACGTCAGTCCAAGGAGGCAAAAAGTTCTCTTCTACCTCCATGGTTAGTCATGGAGCCAGGAGTGGAGCTAGTACCTCCATGATATACGGCAATCATTGAGAAATATCTTGGTCATTGCATGCTCACTGTGTTTCGAATGTCATTACACATGGCTTTGCTAAGTCTGCTTAGTTTTCCCCGTTTGATGAACGTTAGTGTTGTAATTATAGGGAAATTAGTGAAACCAACAAATTTGTCTTGCTTTATTCAGAATGGCAACTGTCTTACAAAGAGCATGGAGCTAGCTCCATGCAAAGAGTATTCTGAATTTGCTGCCCACCTGTGGGGGTTGTCAACTTGATGTAATAGCCATTCCCGAGATTTCCATCGATAAAATGTGTGTGTAAAAAAGAAAAGTAGACTCATGAATTTTAATAAACGTGATGGGTATGGCCGATATGATAGCACTTACTACTTAAAGTGAAAATAATATCCGTTAAATGATTCTTAGCTTTAAACTCCCTTTTAAATGGTTTGAGAGTACAGAACTATGAATCCTTAAACATCTGTCTGAAGATTGCAGGATTCATGGCACTTATTTAACAGATATTATTACTTGTACGCGGAAAAAAAATGTGGTATTATTTTAACACTCTGCTTTTCGTGTCCTGCAGTATGATATGCCATGAAGATATATATAGTGAGAGATGTAAAACTTCGAAGTTATTAATTCACTTGTCGATTCAATGTGCAAAAAGAAATTTATGATCACTCATTTTATTGGTTCTCAAAAGTAGTAAAAAATGCCGTGACACTCATCACTTGTGTCTGTTTGCCTAAGATACCAACTGCAACCCTTACTTCTTACGCTTGAATGTATCAAAAATATAGTGTTTCACGTGACGTGATAAATGATATTGTTGCTGACTGACTTTTAAGGCGAGCCGATGCACGTCTAAGGCCCAGGGGCGCATAAGCTTCATGCAATAATTTGCATGCTTTCTGAGAGGAAACCGCCGATTTCCATAGCAACCATCCACTATGTTTCCTGTTCCTGTTTCCTGTTCCCTCGAATAACTTTCGAGCTGCGTAACTAATAATGTTGAGGTTCAGATATCCAAATTTTCCGTCTTCGAAATCTTTCTTGATTTGAAGAGAATACTCAAGTTTTCCCTTTTTTGTTTAAGCTTGGCACATGGGGTGAATTAAAAATTCAAAACCAAATACGAGGATATGTACCTCCGATACGTTACCAAGGTGCGTTAAACACATACCAATGACACATTCGTGGGAGGTCTTTCATTCCGGTCTGTACAAATGAATAATATTAAAGTTTGTTTTGCCTCATGCTTGTTTCAGAATACATGGATATAAAGTGCCCGCTAGGTTTACGGACCTTCTCTGGACATGTCCTTTCAGAGTTTCTTCCCTTTCTTCTGTTTACTGGAATTGATTCAACTTTGTAGTTTTTGAATGTTTGAGTGGGGTGAAGGCGATGACCTGTGTTCTGTTTTCCTACGAAAAGTGTGAGTACGGTGAGCGCGATGAGTAGGGTGTACCATAGACAGTCGAGAAAAAGGATGGGAAGCTACCGCAAAGAACAAAAGAACTGTGAAGAAGCGACGACGAGCTATCTATTTTGGAATAATTAGAACGTGTAAATCGATTTTTGCATAATTATCAGCAGGGCGATAGCCGCTGCTCGACATCCGGCAGTTCCAATGAAAAAACTTCATTTAACTTATTTTCAGCATAAAGTTGTCTTTCCGATTGAAGTTGGATTCCGTTATCCTGAAGACTGAATTATTCCTAGATGTGATAAAGAAACATTGCATTCCTTCTGAATCGGATTATTCTCTGCTACGAAAAAGCTGCCAAATTTCGACTAGGTTTGTATGAAACAGAAGAGACACAAGCAAAATTGTTGCAAATTATTTTTTTGTAATTCACGGACGTTAACGAAGTCTACTGTCACAAGTTTTTCTGCCTAACGGTTGGAGAAAGTCTCAAATTGACAAAGAAATAAATAAAACGACGCAGAAATAGCGATGTCAACTAAAAACTAATAAACAAACTTTGTTATCGTTCAATCACCTATGTGCTCAATGTATCTGAACGCGTAAAGCACGTTTTGCGACGATGGAGGCCGAACAGTTACAAAATCGACATCAATGGCACTACCTGTAGTAATAGTGGCAGTGGACTACGTAGAGTAGGCAACAAGGGAAGACGCAATAATTTAAGATAATTTAAGATGACTTGACGATCGGATTTTCAAATGCTACGGAAATCTGATGCGGTGTATGATTGTCGGCTGGTGCATCTTTATACTGACAATCAAATAAAATTACGTTTCTAAATAGCATTCAAAAGATAGACTTCGAATTATATCGATGATTTTCTTCCACTTAAAAATTCGATGAATGATTAAGAAATAAGCAGACACCGGTAAAGAAGCCGTTGGCTCAGAATGCGCCTTCCCGCGGTGAAAGTGTTAACACGGCATAAGTCTACCTGCATATTTTGAATACGTTAAATAAATTTACTTATCTTGCTAATCAACCGATTTGTTGCTGGCCTTCCTTTCTGTCTTGCTTGCAATCTCCGTCTTTGCTCAACTGGTTCGGGAACATATTCAAGTTCGGTATTAGAGTTATTATTTGAAATTTGACTTCCGCTATCTCCGTCGAGTTCAGTTTCACGATCTGTGACAATTCCACTATCACTGTCAAGAAAAACATGCTCAAGGGCTTAGTCAGTGTTAACATGTGCCCGCGTCGCCCTTTTTAAATACCCCCTGACAGAAAAATAACAACTGATCAGACGATCCTTGCAAATTACGGTGGAGAAATGATCGACTATAGTGGCATATGTTTACAAATTTGGCGCGCATGCTCATTTAGGTTTGACCTCTACCTCGTACGCTACACTAGGCTTGAGGAAATAGTCAACAAACAAGATGTAGATCAGACAGAGCCAACGTATATCGAACGCATATAAACGCGTACGTTCTTGGCGAGTTTACGCGCCTCCCGCATTCTGGCCGTTGGCGCAGAATGCGCCTTCCCGCGGTGAAAGTGTTAACACGGCATAAGTCTACCTGCATATTTTGAATACGTAAAATAAATTTAGTTATCTTGCTAATCAACCGATTTGTTCGCAGGCACGAAAAAAATCACTATACCCGCCTGCAGACTGCGGTTCACGATCATGCTTGACGAACGGTTCAGTTCCTATATGCTTGGTGCCTAAGCATTACTCTCAACCATCGACCTACCTTTAATCATAAGGAATTAAACCATATGAAATAAGTAAGCACTGATAACATAATTTAGATAATCTTACTTTCAATCAGATTTAACTGTATCAGCAAACATGTTTTCCTTCTCTGTTGGTCGGAAAAATTTCAAGTTGTACTTCATTACTTTATTCCAGATAGGTATTCGAACGCCAGCGACTTAACAACGTTTGACCAACAATAAGAGCTTACCCACGTCAACAACTAACAAAAGTTGCCAGGATGCTAGCAACGACGCTTCTGCGTTTCTATTAACACATACACACCCAGTCATTGAATAAATAAAGAAGAGCTAACCATTGAAATAACGAGGCACAGAAGAGTTGCGATTATTCATACCGTCTTTTGGAAACGATAACAAAACAGATCACTCAGAATGCACCTTTTCTTTGACATGTATTCAAAGACCAGCAGATTCACTTTAAGTCTTATAAAATTTACTGAAAGAAAAAATTTCGTGAGAGCTTGAGCGAGCCACTGCATTTCCAACTTGTTTTGAAAGTTACTTTCTCAAAAAAGTTTCAAAATACCCCGAACGACACACAAAAGACAAAACACACTGACCAACTTTTATACATCGTATGTGTGACCAATGCGGAAAGACCAATGCGAAAAGGATAAAAAACACGATTGGAACTAATTTGGGAAAATTGGATCTTTGTTTTTTTCAAATTTCTCACATTTGTTTGGTGCAATATAGCTAAATGTTGCAATATCACACATTACTCATAAAAACAAGTGTGTAACTTGAAAAGAAAAGCAGATAAGCTTACTTTTGCAGATTATACAGAGACTACTTTACCGTCCAATTAACCAAAATTATTTCAAATTGTGTTGAAATTAGAAGTTGAAGGTTTGATTCTGTGTTATCACAGGTCGCAGCAAACAGTTTAGGGTGCCTTCATACATTAAAATAAGAAAATCACTGCATTGTTATGAAGAAGGGCTCTGAGTTGTAAAATATACGTCAAGGAACTACAATGTCCATACAATATTTCGAACATTCTAATCTCAACGGGAAACCAAATTAACTCTGCCAACAATCAAATGCTAAGATCTATATACTAACAAGCTACTTTCCAAAGTAAATCATACGGTTATGAATATATGCTTGGGAAAACTGTAATGCAAATAGGAATGGCAGTTTTCTCAACATTATACCAAAGGTATATTTCAGTAAACTTACAAAATTATAGATTACATATATATACTCCTAAGACTTATTCCGCAATATTTGCAAGAGTGTCTTTAAGAAAATAAAATTATACCACCCACCTGAAATTACCTTCTTCTGAACAATACACAAACAGTGCAGGCTCTGTCTTTTTCACTTTAAACATTCCAACTTTTCCCCACACAGATACAGGCCAGCTTGGGATTATAACAAATGCATGATACTATTATTCTCGATGTTTATCTACAAATGATAGATCAGCGAAATGTTTTGACACCTTTCACGAAGCGCGTATGTGATTGGATAAAATGGCTGTTCTGAGCATTTGTAATTACCCCTAGGCCTATGTACTGGTCAGACATCATTTTGCCTATATAATAGTAGTTGTAAACATAGACAGTCTGCCCGATCGCCATAAAAGGAGTGCTCATTTAAATATATTAATATTCATAAGAAGGGCGTTGCCATAGATTCCTTCTGGGTTCCAACCAATCATGGTCAATGAGATCTCACAGTGGAATAGGTTATTGCTGGGTCACAATAAATTCGCGGTTTGCTTTGATATTGTCGTCTGCGTCTACAATTTGTAGACGACAGCATACAAAATACCGAAAGTCATTATACATCGTGTCATGGCAGTTGGAATGCTGCATTATGACGGTCTCCTGACTCAAGGTAGAGCCTACCGTTTGATGCGTGGAAAGGACAACCCTCACGATCAAAATGCAGTTGCGATCGTCGAGAATTTCGCGGAAGCTCGGCACATTTTGGGCCATTTGAAGAGAGATGCAGCTCGATTACTTTCCGAAGTGATCGATGCACGTCTTTCTTCAAATGGCGTATACTATCTAAAGGTAAAGTGCCGCGCTCCCGTTAATTCTGGGCGAAGCGGCATTGCACAGGAGTACACGGTAGGCTTTCTACTGAAGACAGAGGATGAAGACCGTGCAGCGGACATCGTCCTGAACAAGGTTTCGGGTTACCCACAGTTGCTAAAAACGCGGACAAACGGCCCTTTTCAGGGCCAACCTATCCTCCAAGAAGAGAACTACCGTTTATTAACAATTTCTTGTTAATTTTTATATTGCCATCCCGGTCGCAATCGATTTTTTTTGTTTGTTTGTTTGAGCACCTGTCGAATTTCAATACCCCCATCCTTGCCTTGCCACTAACAGTCTGTAATACAAATCTATTGGCATCAATTGGTTTTTTCAGACGACATTTTAATACATGTTGCATATATACAACTTATCGCACCACTCCAAGTGGTTTGAGTATATTCAATACATTCTGGATGATTAGGTTGTGTTCACAAACACGTCTGGAGGGGGAGAGGTGTTTCTGGAGGGGGAGATTTGAGGGGGACCTGAAAAAATAAGCAACATATCAGGAGAGGGGGGCTGAAAAGTATTGGTACTGCAGGGGGGGAGCTTGAAAATACAGTGAATGTCAAAGGTCCATCATTAAGGCACCTTTAGGTACGCAAGTTATTCATTTTCGGTGTGCCCTCCGGACACTCAGTTTTAAAGCTACAATATGTGTTTATAGTTCCCTCAGGCCAACCGGTACAGTAAGATTATGTGTTCCATGGAAACATGCACAAAATGAATCTGGCAATAGCAGACCTGTGTTAAAGTAATCGCAATCATACCAATCAATAATCCAATAACACTATGTCAGAATTCGTAAAACATAGACACAACACAGCACAGAACAGACAGTAAATAGATGGTACACAAACAAGGTCAAATTCATAAAAGAAAGATATATGGACCTCTGGCCAAAAGACCAAGAATAGGCGATAGGTACAAAGCGGTACCCTCAAAGCAGCTAGATTTGCACAGCATCATGAATGTAGAACATTGGTATGTGCGAAATCCTAAAGGGACTTATTGCGGGTCCCCAATTTTTTCATGACTTGAAAGGTGGGAGGGGGGGGGTTCTGAAATTTTCATGGAGTGTGTCGGGGGGGGGGATTGAAAGAAAACGAGAATCATTTTCACAAATCTTACCCCCCTCCTCAAGAAGTGTTTGTGAATGCAGCCGTATAGTTGAAAATCTGTTCAAACATCTGTAATATTACTCTCACTGTTAAAACAGTTCCCAGAGAGTTGAAGGAAATATATCAAGTTTCATGGATTAACAATGTATGATGACTCAGAGAGGGAACAAAAACTGAGATCATAGAGACAATTTAAAATTTGTTTTCTTGTGAGGAGTAATTGATGGATATTAAAAATATAAACTTCTGGAAATTGATGGATGTTTCATATTTCTGGTCCTTCACAAAAAGGGATTGAGAGGTCAGTTCCAAGGATTCCATTTCATGAGATATTTTTACTATAACACACAAAACACACTCTCATTCATACAAAATGGAAGGCATGTGTACAAGATGAAAATTGTAATTTTATTTCACATTGAATAATACTGTGCTAATCATTGATTGGTATAAAGAGAATAGCACTCTACAGTGTAACAGTGCTGGTGAAAAATTGAAAATGAATTGATTATTAAGATATCAATTTGATAATTTGGTTCACAACTTCACTGTTCTCACAGCAGGTTCAATCACTATGTACAAGAATAAGGATAGGTGTCTGTTTAATATTAATTTGAAAGTTACATTAAATTAAGGAGAGATTGAGTTGTATTTTTTTAATCTTGTGAATTACAACATACCGACTCCAAACCAATACCAATGAATACCTGCAGATAAAGCCTAAGAAAAGGTGAAACAATGCATTCTGTAACAAATAGTCTATTTACATATCCTTCAATGGATGTTTATTTACATGACTTATACTGAATATTTGTTTACATTGCAAATGCTTAATTTCTATTGAAATAGCCTATATGACCTACTACATTAAATGTCTATTTACATGACCTACATACAGTGCTAGTCTAAATTTATATTACATAGCCTACATTGAAATTTCCTAAATATACATTTTTATGATTAAATACCTGAAGCATAATGAAATACTCAGTACTTAGCTTATCAGCACAGTCTGTACATCAAAAGTATGCACTGTTATTGTTGAAATTGAATTCAAATTAAGACTAGAATTGACTTGTCAACAAATACAATAATCATTACACATACATACACTGTATTGAAAAAGTATGGTATTAACCATGTTAGCATTCTAAAGATAATTAGATTCATACACAGAACCAGAATGCTGAAAATGTAATCTACAAGTTACAGCTAATGTCCCTTTTAATGTCACATGCATAAAACAT